>NC_143489.1:1999001-2299535 GCF_027475165.1 Benincasa hispida | reverse complement strand
CACGGCCAACACTTAGCCATCCCTAACCTCTAAAGACAAGAACAACGCCCATGGCTCCACACACTTTTCCAACACTTAGCCATTATTTTTCTTATTTTGCCTACCACCATGCTACCCGAGTACAAGTCTTCCAATACTTAGAATTTTCTTTCTCTCTACTCATTCTCAAGCTCTTCCTTACATGCATAATATTAACTTACTCTTAATCTTACTTTACTTACTAATTATCACACTTAAGTAGGCAAACTAGGGCTCGGGGTTTACAATTACTTCCCCCTTATGAAATTTTGTCCTCAAAATTTGTCTGAACTACTCTGGGTTAGGGTTCCACAGTAACCTTTCCATAAAACTTCATAACCTTTTTCTACTGCTACACTTCCACTATGTTACCCTGATATTAACTTACTCAACTTATCCACATGTGAACCTTTAAGTTACTCTAATTCCTTCTTCCTTAATTCTTTTTTTTTTAACCTTCTACATCTATCTTTTTCTTCCGTTACGATTGGAAGAGCATACTACGACAACTCAGTGAACTTCTGTTTCAAGTCCAACAACTGAATAAATGGGAGTTTCTAATCCTCATTCCTTTTCCAGTGTTCCACTGAGGTTCCTCAATTCCATGATTCCTTTATAATACCCTTACTAAAGGTATTTTCCTCCACCTGCACTAATGTTATCCTTGCTTCTCTGGTTCTTTAAACTACTACTTTCTTATTACTTTTATATCCTCAACCGCCGTAAACTTAAGAAATTCATCTCTTTTAATTTTTTTAATAAACTTGGATAATACTTCTCTTTAAAGACTTTTCTGAACTCTAGCCAGGTCATAACTTTTGAACTATTCCTTCTGGTGTCTACGATCTTCCACCACTTCTCAACTCTCTTCACTAATAGAAACACTGGTAACCTGACCCCACGGTCATCTAGACCTCAGCATCTACCAGATCGGTGGCACCCTACGGCACCTTCAGTCATTATCACACCTTAGGCTTTGAGTCTCTCGATATCGTACTTCTTCTTTGGATCCACCTATATGGACCTTACGCATGTTGCCAACCTATAGGCAATTTTATCAAATGCTCTATCCTAACTGAGGATCTGTTCTCACCTACGGAATACTCGACTCACCTTCCAAAGTCGTTTCCTAGACTACTGGATCTCTAACAGTAGGGTCGGGGTCCTCATCTGTTGTCTGTTTGCTCCGTCTACCGCTTCTTTTCGGCATCTTACTTAGTTATGTTGTACATATGTTTAGGGACTCTCTATAGAGACCTAGACTTATGCATGAACTCTCTCTTTCTCCCAAAACCTTATGCTCTGATCCAACTTGTCACACCCCCTCCCAGATTACCCTCTTAACTTGGAAGAGAATGTGACAGCAGCAGTTACCAACCCTTTTGAAGCGCTTACTACCTAACTGACCTACTTAACCTATTTAGGAAAACCTCTATACAATCATACATTTATTAAGCAACTAAGACTTTTAACATTTTTAACATCGACAGGGTTTTACAACTACAACATATGTACAAACCCAAGTCTCAATGGGCCTTAACATACTAAACCAGTCGCTATATGACCAAAACATGTGTACAGACAGCAGAACCAACACCTATAATTTACTTTTCGCCGGAGTCTTTGAGTGGCAGAGTAGTGATGACATGCAGAAATGCACGTCATCTTAGGCCTTTTATTTAGAATTATGAAGGCTGTTAAGCAGAATATGCAGCAATTATGTTAGGAATTCATAAGAAAACGAGTTTGCATCATTTAGCATTGAGAATCTCGGCTAACCCACTATTATGCGTTATTATGCGTTCAAATGTCTATTTTTGTAGCTAACGCAGGAAGTGGACGCAGACGCGGAAGCCAGGATATCGCATAGACGACCGCATGCGAAGAAACTCTCCATTACAAAAGCAAACACATACGATCAACGCATGGGTGCTACGGTAATCAATTGCATGCGTCCATCGCATAGGAGTTGCGATCGTCAAGCAATTGCGGTCATCGTGTAGAAGTTGCGATAATTAAGCGAATGCAGTCACTGCACGATTGCGGCTACATAATAACCATAATAGTGGGATGAACACAAGGTTGGTGGAATAAAGGCTTCAACGCATATCTCAGGAAAATCAAAAGATGATGTTGACATTTTCCCTACCACGTCGTTAGCAGCAGAGATTCAGAAAAGAACCAACACGCCGCTATGTCAAAATCAGAGCAGGTCCATTAATTCTGTCGGCAATCAAGCTTTATAAATAGAAGCCGCTGAGCAGAATTTCAAATGATCCAGGGTTTTCACCCAAGGTCTCCTACCTTCGAGTGGATCCTTGTGATCCAGACGAACGCGTTAGAGGAAAGCTTGAGAGTTCTTCATCTCTGTCATCCATTCTGAGTGACGACCGGAGCCTTCGTCGGAGTTAGATCTCGAGAGAGTCAACTGCACCGCCCTTCCATGGCACCACCGGCAGGCTTGACACAAATCCGCTGGAAGCAAGACATTGCTTCCAGCTGGTTATTTCATTTTCTCTTCTTTTCTTATATTGTATTGTATTACATTTTAGATTAAGAAATTAATACATTGTGTGTTCAATGCATTTCTATTTTTCCATCAATTCCATCTCCATCTTCATTACTTAGTATCCTTAACTTTCATTGCATCACTTAGTGAGACTACTAGAGTATTGTATACTTAGTCATGCAGATTAGAGATATGAAGCATGTAGCAAACCATCGGAAGGTGTGCGTTGTGCGAGTGTGTGAAAAAACCTTATTTGCTTAGTGTGAAGCTATAGCAACACTTGTCTATAGGCGGACATAATGCTTGTCTATGAGTAAACCAGCAACAACTAACTACCCGGGAGGGTAAGTGATTGGTCGCATTAAGCAATGTAAGTAAGTATTCACTAGAGATAGGAATAATCTTACGTCAGCCAAGTTTATGCGGTTACCTTGTCTTATGAGCACATCATTCATCATTTAGGCGTACTTGAGAAAGTAGTCTAAAAACCAAATCTAAGACTCGAGAGAGCGGATTGGAACGCATAAGCAAGAATGGGGAACTTAGAGATAAGCTCTGTTTGCTATTACACAGCATATGCACCCTACGGATAGGATATTGCATGCGTCCAGAAGTAGGATACGATGGTATGCGGCTATCACGCTCATGCGGCGAGAGCATGTGAGCGGGTTATAGAAGTTTAGGCATAGGCTTCTCGACGCTATCGCAGATACACCGCATACGTCCTAGATTTAGGCACAAGTATGTGTAGCATGATCGCATAGCTTGCGTTGGCTGAGGTTGCCCTTACGGTCAATCTTAAGGGTTGCAATGAAGACATCCTCACATTTGATCTATTTTCCATCCATTTACTTCACGTCAACAGTTGCCGTATCTCTGCCTCTCATTCATACTTCTCATTGCGTTGTCTGTTAGTTAGGAGTAGGAGTAGTGTTAGCTTATACCCTCCATCATTCTTTTATTCAACCACCGCAAACACATTACCGTATAGCATTTAGTTACAAGTCCCTGAGTTCGACTTTAGATCACCTGAGAAACTTGCGTTTGCGTTATACTTGGCGTGAGCATAAGAAAACTTGTGACAGGAACGCATGGTCATCGCATACATTCGTTAATGCATAGTTCATTCCAACGCATGACCACCGATGCATGAGTATCAACGCATAACCTTAAGACATGCATCGCATATTGCGTCCCACTAATTTTAGTCATCAAGTCTTTGACAGCTAATTTTTTGTCACTAAGCAACAGCGCCAATTACATTCTTGGGAGATGACCGCTACCTAGGGAGGAAAAATATTTGAAAATGGGGTGAGCTACTAGCCCAGTGAGTGACTAAATTTGAGGATAGCATAAATTTCATGCTTAAACTGGAAACTGGTAATTGAAAACTGAAAAATTAAATACTGGCCAAGCAAACATGTATCTATAACTTAAAAACATGACATTTTTGAAAACATAGTTGATCTGATCCTCAGTTGAGAAAGAACCCTTTTGTTCAATTCCCAATTGTAAACATGGGCTTTACATAAAACCTTTTAAACATATCATATCTGTAAACATATTTAAACAAATCCTTAGTTGAGAGAGAGGCCCTTTTGCTCAACTCCCAACCATAACCTAGGCTAAGGTGTGGACCCTTTGCTATCACCTTACTACTGATCTTCATGTGAGGGAGAAACCTTTTTCCTCAACCCTTCATCCTAAACCTTTACACTTGTCATACGTGCATGTATAACTAACCTGAACCCCGACGTCAAGGATCATAACTAAAACTAAGCTCAGATACCTTCTTTTAGTACTTTGGTATTGGGTTGTTCATACATTATAAGGAAATTATTTCATAGAAAGGCTTATTGAAAACATGGTGTCATAAAACATCACTACTAATGTATGCTTCATATAACTAAGTACATCACTACTTTAATCATATTTTAGAAACTCCCTTTTAAAAACTAGCATGTGTTAGCATCTTTTCTAAACTTGGTTTACTTGGAAAACTTACTTTAGAATAAGTTAGCATGAGAATAAACTTTTAACTAAAACATTCAGAAACATTTATTATCATTCACTGCCTTGGTAATCCTTCTAAGGTTGATAAGTTTCTCCTATTGGTGTCAACGTTGTGGGCATAACAATATATTTTAGCTACTAGCAATGGTCTCCCTTTTGAGACTATCTTTCATACTTAAGCTCAACTTTTAGTCTAAAATAGGGTACTTTCATCTCAACACATACCTTCCATGTGTCCAACACTTAGAAATTCCCTTAAGGTTTAAATCTTGGCCATGCGGAAATCTTGCATCACCAATGCTCACCCTATGCGCCCATCGCATGCCTTATGCATCCAAGCCTTCAGCACACGCTCGCATAGCCTAATGCTTTGCTCAATGTATGCCTTGTATGCTCGTCCGACCGCACGACAACACCCTCCAATGCAACCCTGCACCTAGAGCCTCGTGCGCCTGCCTGCACAACTCCGTATGCTCTGTCGCAAAGTCCAATGCCCACTCAGCGCTCTCTTGTACTTACGACTCAACATGTGTTGCACGGTCCAATGCATCTCAGTGCATTCTTGTGCCCAACCCAACGCATACCTTGCACGCACCTTAGCTCTCCGCACATGCAATCACCAGTGTCACCATCTAGCCCTTCAAGCTGCTTGCTTGCTCAACCTAAGTAGCTTCCTGCTTGTTCAAACAGACTCAACTTTTAATTTAAATAACTCATTTTCCAGACCTTTTCTCAGAAAATTTCCTTAATTTTCTTACCTTAAACTCTAAGCTCAAGATTCTTCATGGTTTGGCTAGAAACTTTAAATATTCAACACTGGCTCAAACTTACACGAGAGCTTGACCTTCCTGCAACTTCTTTAATATTTTGTTTGATTCCTTTAGGATTTCCTTTTGGCAGCCCTATCTTAACAACTAGACTTACTCAGCTTTTAGAAGGCTTTAGAATCACTTCAATTACATGAGTAGATTGCTCAAACCATCCTTCTGAATTCAGCCCCTCTATTTATACTAAAATCTGCATGCTAAACCTTCGTTACTAGGCTGCCACCTCAACCTTTACTTGGAATTATTAAACCTAATCAAGACAGCTGGCCACTTAAACGGTGGTTTAAGCTAATAAGCTTCCCTTGGCCATCAATGCAAGCCTTTTCCTTCAGCAATCTTCAACACACGATAGCCTCATCAACACATGCCATCCAATTGTCGTATGCCTCAAGATCGACACTTGCACCATCACCCACTCCTTTGGCCGCTTGTCCTTATGCATCAACTTGCCCAACACCAATGCCTAAACATGCCTATTGCCAAAGGTGTTGCCTTACCATCACATCTACTTAGTTACCTAACCACGTAAGGCTTAATCAATGCATGTCCTTCACCATCGTATGGCAAGCTCTTGGCCATTGTCCATCAACTAGATCGGGCCCATTCCAACACCTTGCCTAGCATCGCCCGCGTCATCACATAGCACACCCTTGGCCATAAGTTTACTAACCTCAACAACCCTTATCAATGCATGGTGTCTTCATGCGTCTAACATTATTACCTTGGCTTGCACATCTCCATCGCCTATTGTCATGACATCGCCGAGCATCATCTCACGACCAACACTTAGCCATCAAATGGACTCACCTAACCTCTAAAGACAAGACCAACACCCATGGCTCCACACATTTTTCCAACACTTAGCCATTATTTTTCTTATGTTGCCTACCACCATGCTACCCGAGTACAAGTCTCCCAACACTAAGAATTTTCTTCATTTCCACTCATTCTCAAGTTCTTCCTTACATACATAATATTGACTTACTCTTAATCTTACATTACTTACTAATTATCACACTTAAGTAGGAAAACTAGGGTTCGGGTTTTACAAGATGCATAGGAGATCCGTCTCATTTCCTCAATTTCTTGAGGTGTCTTAGGACACTGTTCCTTAGACAATATAACTCCATGCCTGAAAGTTAGTAAACCTCTCTTGGAATTCTACATAAAAAATTTGACAAGCATCTTGTCAATGTACGATATCTGAGACAAGGCTAGCGTTTTGTTCTTTCGATTTTTAAAGATCTAAATGCCCAGAACAAATTGCGCCTCTCACAAATTTTTCATTTGTAATTGGGTCGCTAGCCAATTTTTAATTTCAGTCATTAGACCTACATCATTTCCAATGAGTAGTATATCGTCTACATACAACACTAGAAAAGCTACTAAAGTGTTGATGATTCTCTTGTAAATACAAGAGTCATCAACATTTTGATCAAAGCCATAAGATTTGATCGCAGTATCAAATTTTATATTCCAAGATCGAGAAGCTTGCTTCAATTTATAGATGGACCGATTAAGCTTGCAAACCTTTTGCTCTTGGCATTTGGTTATGAATCCCTTAAGTTGCTTCATATAAATGGTCTTCTCAAGATTTTCATTCAGAAAAGAAATATTGATGTCCATTTGCCAAATCGCATAGTCATAATATGAGGCAATGGACAAGAGGATTCAGATAGACTTTAACATGGAAATAGGTGAAAAAGTCTGCCCATAGTCGACTCCTTCAACTTGGGTATAACCCTTTGCCACAATCTAGCCTTGAAGCATTGCACCTTCCCATCAACACCCCATTTCCTCTTGTAGATCCAGTTTCAACCTGTAGGTTTTACTCCATTAGGTTGATCTACAAGATCCAAATAGAACTGAAGTACATAGACTCCATTTCGAGGTCCATAGCTTTGATCCGCTCATCTTTGTCAACATCCTCCATTGTCTTTCTATAAGACAATGGATACTCAACATCTCTGTCAGCTACCATAGTTAGGATTTCTTTTAAACCCATATAACGAATAGGTTGGTTCACAACCCTCCCATTACATCAAGGTTCCCTCAACACTTGAGGTGGATATGATCTACTAGATGAACCAACTTCAACAACTCTTGTTGACGTGTTGGGTTCTTCAACAACTCTTATTGAAGGTTCAGTAGTTTCCTTTTAAAGTTCATTCAACACCATCTTACTACAGGGCTTCAGGGCTTATGCTCCCTTATGTGGTTATCTTCTAAAAATGTAGCGTTTGTTGACATAAACACTTTATTTTCTTTAGGATCGTAGATTTAACCACCTCTCAGTCCTTTAGGGTATCCTACAAATAGGCACAATTTTGAACGAGATTCTAGTTTCTTAGGATTTTCCCCAAGCACATATGTTAGGTAATCCTAGATCCTAAAATGACGTAAACTACCTTTACGACCATTCTATAATTCCAAAGGTGTTCTTGTAATACTATTGAATGGAATATATTTCAAAATATAAATTGCAGTCTGTATTACATAACCCTAAAACGAGTCAGGTAAGGAAGTATAACTCATCATAGACCAAACCATGTCCAACGGGGTTTGATTTCTCCTTTCTGATACACCACTCTACTGAGGTGTAATAGAAGCTGAGAGTTTGGATATTATTCCATGTTCTATCAAATAGTTCTGGAATGTAAGATACAAAAACTCTCCACCTCGATCATATCAAAATGTTTTAGTTGTTTTATTTAATGCATTTTCAACTTCAGCCTTAAACTCTTTGAAATTTTCAAAAGCTTCAGACTTTTGTTACATTAAATAAACATACCCATATCTAGAATAATCATCAGTAAAAGTGATGAAATATTCAAACCCTTCTCTTACCTTAACATTCTGGACCACGAAGTGATGAATGTACAAGTTCCAAGGGTTCTTTGGCCTTATGACCTTTTCCAGTAAAAGATCTTTTAGTCATTTTTCCTTTAAGACATGACTCACACACTGATAAATAATTTTCTTTTAACTCACTTAGAAGTCCATTCTTAACCAATCTCTCAATCCTATTGAGATTGATATGTCTTAGGTGCCAAAATTGGGCATTTTCTGTTTCCTTATGATATTAATTTCTCACATTGGGGACAATGTGTATCTTTAAAAGTTGGGGGTGCGGTGTTTGGTATTTTGGTACTTATGTTGATGCATGTATGGTAGTCTTTGAGCATCTGAGCTCAGACTTGTATGCTTTTGAATGTTTGTTTGTATTGTTGTTATGCTTGTTTTTATGACTATTGATGATGCATTCATTGAAAGTTTGCATGAAAAATTGAGGTCTTTACCTAACTATCCTAGGTCGTGCATGCTTAGAATAGCATTATAGAGCCTACATTTTTGTTTTCACCCCTAAAGGCCTTAGTGCTAGGTACAAACCAACTATTTTTCTTATAGAAGAAAAAATAATAATAACATATATATATTGTTAATAAAGGGAGGTTTACTTCACTTTCCTAGGGACATGATTAACCTGGGACGGCTATAACACCCGTAATTTTCCTCTGAGCTAAAGTGTTCCCATGAAATGAGTAGCTTGAGCACCTTTGAAAAAGCTCGGCCATAGGTGGATGTCTTCCACGTAATTCGTGTGAGCAAGCCAAAATAAAAGCAATTTCTCTAGAAAAGGTTTCCTGTCCATTATATTAGAAAGATAAAAAAAAAATGGATAAAAAACTGGATTATTGCCAATTTGGAATCTAAGAAGTTTAATTCTTGAACTTTTAAGCCAGAGTAGGAAGAAAACGAATTGAGGGCCTTATAAATCTATTCCGAGTTTTGCCTAGGTTTAGGTAGGAAGGTTTTGAACCCGCTTATCCATGGATTGATTTAAAGATTTTTTGTTAAAGTTGTTTTATTTGATTGATTGCTTTTAGAGTACATTGTTGATGGTGTGAATGATCTTATTAGGATGTTAAAATGAGAGGAACAAGCCACACAACTAAGCAATCATGTTTTGTGTATAATTGTGTGTCTCTACCTTGCTCGAGACTATCATGAATTAAATTGAGGGTGTTTGATAGCACTGAAAAGGTGCTATTGCCCTTAGCTTAATTTCGACTCGTCTATGAAATTTTATGTGTCTTTTTGCTATTTGTAGATACTGAGCAACTAAGAGGTACAACAAACAAAATTGAAGTTTCGTAGCATTAACTGAGGAAAAGTATTCAAAATTATCAAAATGCTCATGGGAGAGCATTGCAACCCTCCTTAGAGCATAGAGCTACGCTGGAAGGCAGTAGTGTGGTGTTGTGGGAGCATAACAACGCTCCCTTTACACTGAAAGGCAGAAGCATCAAGATCGCCCGCAACGTAACGGCACTCGTAATGCCTTAAGCTGAAGATCTGAGAGTAGCTATTTTCAAAGCGTTGCAACGTTACATCAAGTGTAGCTATGCTACATACTTTGATAGGGTTGAGCGTTGCAACGCTACGACATGGATTATCTAAATTAACCTAGCCACCCATACTTGACACACATGATTTTTAGCAGAATCCTCCCTACTTTTCAAACATCCTCTCTATATTTCTTCTTCCCCACTCAATTAAGACCTTTCTAGATCATTATTTTGTTGATTCAAGCATGTATCAAGGCTAAGGTACTATAGTCTAGCTTGGTATTTAGGATTTATATTTTGATTTGTTATCTCATGAGATTATGAACATTTGTTGTCTGTAATTTTAACTGTTTATTGAATCTTCTCCTTACTCTTATTTAATTGATTGAATGTGTTTAAGATAATCTAATGAATTAGTTAAGCATGTTTAATTCACAGTTATAGGTTTACACCTAGTCCATAATTGTTAGGTTCCTAAATCGCCAAGTAACAAAAGTTAAGTTACAGTTGCATATTGATTTGGCTTTTCTATTCGAATAGCATTCTTCTATCGAATTTAGAAGAAATTCGCATCGAATACTTAACTAAGTTGTTCTAATTATTTGGTTTGGCTTAGAAATTACCCTAGACCGTAATGTTAATTAATTTGCATGTTTAGGAGGCTTTTCCCCTGGGCTTAAGAATTAATTTTATTAATTGGACTTCCTTCTACCTTTTCTAGAAGTGATTGGCTAAGTTAAAACCAATTAAATTGCAAGACTATTTTTTATTGATCAATGATTGATTAGCACATTAGGAATAAATTCAACTTACTCCTAGCTAGACTTTGTTTCATTGGTAGTTTCAATTTACTCAATATCAAATTTATGTTCAATCGTTACTATTTTTAGTCAAATTTCTCGCAATCGAAATCAACTCATGAAAACCCCCTAGTTACTTACAACAAGTAATTTAGTAGGAAAATTGACTAGCTCTCTAAGGATTGATCCGGTACTACCTTAATACTACGAAATTAAAGTAGGAAACGAAATAATTATTTGGTTGAATCAAAAGTCTCGACAGATTCTTAGTTCACCAATGAGATTCATATTAAACTGTAGGTTATGTGAGAGAATATTATTTGAATATCATTTAAATTAAATTAAATATGTGATATTTAATTAATTGTTAGTTAATTAATATTATTTATTTAATTATATATTAAATATGATTTAATATTATATTTTAATTAGGTTAATTAAATTAGATTTAATAATATTAAGAATGACTCTTAGGGAGTTAATCTTTATGGGTGAGTATATTGAGTAATAACTTCCACTCTCTTTCTCACATAGTATGTAAGAGCTGATTTACAGAACACAATCTGTTGGATCTAATAACTCTATTAAAAAAATATTCTCAAGCTCTCTATCAAATTCATTTTTTTCTTCCCTTATCAAAATTGAAAAGCCCACACCTCCTTCAATTCTTATCCTGAGAATAGCGAGGAAGATCAATTAATGGTGTTCTTTGTACGTTGAGTTCAAGGGAGAATCCAAGTGTTCATGACGTTTGTGACAATTCATTCCGTGGAGAAATCCTGTAGAAGATAGTCTTCAAAGGTTTGTTATTTTCTCCTTTGAATCTATTAAGAATGTTGTAATTTAATATTGTTCATCTTATGATTCTGTATTTTTTTTCTCTATTTTTTAGTGTTCAAAACGAATTACATTGGCACAAGGCGATCGCTCGCTTCGATTGAGGATTCAATTCCTTCAGAACCCAACCTTAAACTCGTCGAATTCTAGGTGATAGAGTTAGAGGTTGAAAAACCTCGCCCTATTTTGTCACACGATAGTTTATATAGTTTTAAATTTTCTTCTTTCTGTTCTTGAGTCTTTTCTTCCTTTTGACTCTTTTGGGTCGTTTGAGTCTTTTAATTCTTTCTTTTTATCTTTTTTTTTCCTAACATTAAAAATACAAATTTGACCTGTCTAGTTCTCTTCAAAAGAAAAGAAGTCTTTTAGCCTTATCGGACTATATCGATTCATCCAAGAAAGGACCAAAAAAGTATGAGAACTTCTTAGGCCTTGATAGGGGACAGGACACGTCAAACAATCGATGTTAAAAATTTGTCCTTCCTAGAGGGAGCCATGCGATGAAATTTACTTGCTTTCTAGATTAGCTTTTTGTTTTTCTTTGCAAGGAACCCCTAGAAAAGAAAGAGCATCTTTTGAGAGGTGAACCTTGCTACCACACCTCAAAGACTGTGCATGAAAATGCTTATAGGGGAGTTTTCTATTTCTTTTCTTTTATTTTTATTGGGCTTAGATTAGAGATACATTGGAGACAATGTATCATTTTAGATTGGGATGGTGGCTATATATGCATGTTTGGCACGTTCTTGAGTAGTTGAGCTTGGACTTTGTGGTTGAGTTGTCTGATATGATTTTTGTGATGCATGTACTGTGATGATAACTTTCTTTGATAGGTTTTAGATAATTCTTTAATCACTTTGTTTAGGATTCACAAAATGTATGCATAGTTTTGGGCCTTTAAAAATTTTTTCTTGATTCCCTTGCATATTTTAAGCACCATAGTCGCCTTATTTATGGTTTTGAATGCTTAGGATTGAGTTATTTGGTCTGGATGCTTGTTGTCACCCCGTAAGGACCAAGTGATAGTTTTTAAGTGACTGGCTTAGTAATGTATGCTTAGGTTTTTGTCAAACTCTTGTTTTAATTGAATAAAGGCAAGCATGTTGTAGAGTAAAAGTAAGTTTATTTGATATTTTTTAAGGGATTACTCCTCTTTATTATGGGTATGATTAACCTGAGGTGGCTATGACACCCGTAGTTTTCCTCTGTGCTAAAGTGCCTTTGAGGAATGAGTAAACTTCGGTACCTTTACAGGATACGTTGCTTATAGTTGAATGTCTTTCATGTAACCCGTGTGGGAAAGTCAAAACGAAGGTATCGTAGTCTGGATAAGGCTTCCTCTTTTCTGTAAAGTAAGAAAAAGAAAAAAAAAAGAATAAAAGTTTGGTTCCCTTAAGTTTTACATAAAAGTTTGGTTTGTTATATTTAGCCTTGAGATTAGAGTAACACATTTGCGTCACATGATTCATATCTATATTTTGTTTTTCCTTTGCCTGTTATGTTATATAGTTTTGTAGGAATTGAAGCAAATCATGCATTTCAGAGTGTACATGTCGTACAGGATCGATTTGGAGTTATCAAAAGTGAAATCAGGCACCTGAATCTTCAAAAGAGCAAAATTACAAAATTACCCTTAGAGGGAGCATAGGGTTGCCCCTTCTCGACGCCCTTCATTGTGTGCAAAGGTTATGCACGCGAAGCAGGTAGTGCCACAAAGTTACCCTGGAGCGCTATGGCGCTCTGAACATTGATGGAAAAGGCAACCGCACGCATGCGCGACACAAATGGAGAGGGTGCCCTTAGTAAGCTATGTTGTGCGCAAGGTAGAGCTACGACAACCACGGTCAAAGCGCAACTGTGCTCAATAGTAGCACCGCAGCGCTCAAAAAACTTTTATAAATATCTCTTCAATTATTCTAGGGTTTATGATTTTAATTTTGATGGAGACCCAGAAGACCATTTCCCCTATCCCTCTCCCTGTCCATGTAGACCATTCCCCTCTTCAGGGTCATTGTTCTGATTGTTGGCCATATTCCTCTGCTGGTTCATTCTTCGATTTTTGTTGCTTCTAGCTCTGCAACGGAAGACCATTTCCCGTATCCATGTCCCTGCTTTATTTTACTTTACCCAATTTTAATCCACATTCTATTCTTATCGACACCATCCCCCCACATTTACTACTATAACTATAAAATTAATTTAATGAAACAAATATAGCACCTCTTTACGGATCGACCCAGACTTACCACTATTGTTATGCCATTGTAATAGTAATAGAAGTAAGATCAATATTATAAATTTTCTTTGATTAGCAAGGGTTTATCGGTGACAACAAAGGTTATAATAAATTGAAAATTTTCCATCAAAATTTCCAAGGGGCTTTTGCACTACTATATTCACCATCAAAATTTTTGGGAGCCACAACTGTAGACCATTGAACAAGGTGAGATTTCTTTTTATCACATGTGCCACTCTAAAGGAAGTCTCTCCAATATTTCTCAATTTTCTTGCAAGTTTTTGTCGGGGCTTTGAAAGTTGAAAGAAGACAAGTGGGTAGGCTGCTAAGAGGGATTTGATCAATGTGTGCCACCCTCTTTTAGAAATAAAGGGGTATTTCCATTGCTAAGTTTCCTTTGAATTTATGTATGTTCCATTGCTCAAAGGTGGGTCAATAAGATCATTTCTGATTATGAAGTTGTTGAATCTATCCATACTATATTTCACCAAATGTTTAGCAAAAGTCTCAAAGAACCACCTGAAGATATTGAGATCACCACCTAAAAGCCAAAGGAGCCCACATTTTAAATTGAGAAATTCTAGTTTATTCCACAAGAGTTTCTGATTTTTCCTTTTGCCAATGCCATAAAGGGCAGAAAGACACCAACTGAAACCATCAAGATGAGAGAAACAAACAGAAATAGAGAATTTCCCTTCACAAGTGTCAATGTTGAGTATAGATTGTCCCAAAGTAGAAGAATAATTCAGCCTTACCCTTAGCATCGAGGATAACCAATTGACATTAATCGAACTCCAAATAGATTTAACCGGTGATTTTTTCGCATTTGTAATTTTGGTTTCAATAAGGATAACAAAGTTAGGGCAATACTAAAAGTGGTACTTTTCATTAATTTCCCTTGAGCTACGTTTAATTTAGCTTTATTTATTAGAAATTTTTGTGCAAGAAGATTCATACAACTATAAATCTCAATGAAAGATAATATGTTTTAGCTACTAAATTATGTTTATGTTGGCTACTAGACTCCTACACAATAATTATTAGAAAAGCAACTAAGCTACCAACAAAAGGAAAATTTTCTAGTATAGCGCGGTACTGTAGAAAAATTTTCAAGCTACCCCTTTAATTTTTACCATGAAAGAAATATTTAGAAATGGTGTGGGACCCATGAAAGATAACAATATATCATTTGAATGACGTGTTAAATAATGAATGGAATAAATATGTACTATTGTAGTACTAGAAATTATTTTTCAACAATAATGAAATGATCACTTTAAATAAGTTTTTCATCACAGATCTAAACATATCTCATTCAGTTGAGATTGTTGGAAAAAAAATCTCACTTCTATACATAGATGAAATAAGTAAAAATTTAAAAGAAAACAACAAAAATTAAAATTAAAAAAAAAACACAAGAATTTATGTGTGAAGCTGCTAAATCGGAAGAAACCGATATCTCATTTACAAAAGTACTCTCAAAATTTTTATACCACTCACACTTTTTTCATATTGATCACAAAGTATAGAGAATACAAAAAGGAAAATTTAGCTAGAGATAGTACACCTAAACTTAAAATATTTTTAATTGAGACAATAGTATATCTAAACTTAAAATATTTTTAATTGAGACAATAGTACATCAAAGTCATAGTGCTTTGAACTATTTCCTTTAACCTTTCTAATGTGTGCAACAATTACTCTTTCTTTCAATATTTTGTTAAAAGAAACTAAGCTACCAACTCCCGTGTTCATTTATCTTTATTGTAGTTAAAATTTTGTTGTTAAAATACTTGGTAGTGTTTTTTGTTTAACATCCAAATTTCGAGTGTTGAGTTATCCTAACGCTCTTTCAACAGGTATCAGAGCGGGTCACCTTTATCTCAGGTGCTTTGATCATGGATGGGATCAAAGAAGGTGGCTCTACCATTCGTCCCTCGATTCTAGATGGAACTAACAATTCTTATTGGAAAGCATGAATGACTACCTTTCTCAAGTCAATCAATAGCAAAACATGGAAGGCAGTGATAGTTGGGTAGACTCATCCTACCATCAAAACTGATTATGGGAAAGAAATCTTGAAGCTTGAGTCATAATGAACTGTGAATCTTCATTAGGGAATTCTCGGGCCTTGAACGCCATATTTAATGATGTGGATCAAAACATATTTAGACTTACCAACATTTGTGTCTCGGCTAAGGAAGCATGAGACATTATATCTGTTGCACATAAGGAAACTTTGAAAGTTGAGATGTTAAGGCTGCAATTGTTGACATCAAAATTTGAGAACCTTAGAATGCATGATGATGAGTCCATTGTTGATTTTAATGTCAGACTGTTAGATATTGCAAATGAGTCATTCGCTCTTGGAGAGAAAATCTCATATGAAATACTTGTCCCAAAAGTTCTTAGGTCTCTACCTTAAGAGTTTTGATATGAAAGTTACTACTATAGAGGAAGCTCAAGACATAACCAAGTTGAGAGTTAATGAACTATTTAGTTCCTTACTTTTGAGATGTCCCTAGATGGAAAGATCGAGAAGAAAAATAAGGGCATCGCTCTTTAATCCTCTATTAAAGAAGAGCTTGTTGATCATGATAAAGGGACAAAAGATTCTCTTACTGAATTTATATCGTTACTTTCAAAATAATTCAACCGTGTACTTAAACAGTTTGGCAAGAGGTCTACTGCATATAGTACCTATAAGCCTGGTGGTTCTTCCCCCTCCAATCAGATCAGACATCAGAACAACAAGAAGGAAGTTGAGAAGTCTGGTTCGGTTAGGTCTTAAAGAGAAAAGCACATTAAGTACAGATAGTGTAGTGGCTATGGTCACATTCAGGTTAAATGTCTCAATTTCCTCAAGAAACAAAGTAAAAGGCATGTCCCAACTCCGTATGACACTGAAACAAAAGGTAGTTGTGACTCAAAGGAAGATGTTAATGCTTTTGTTAGTAACATTTCCTTAGAAAACTCATCTTGCGAGGTCTCTAAATTTGACGTTTATGCAAAAAAGTCTTCTAATGCTATGAGTCCAAAAGCATCAGATCTTTCGTATCATGCTCTATTCCTCAAGTGGCAAGAAGATCAAAAAATCCTTGATATACAAAAGGAAATAATTGAGACTCTAATTGCTAACAATCACAAACTAATGGCCACTAATGCAAAATTGAAGTGGGAACTCTCATAAGTAAAATCTGAAAAAGAAACTATGAGCAAGAATGTGAGAATGTTGAATACTAGTATTGAGACTCTTGAGACAATCATCACAAGAGGTAGAACAACAAATGATAACTTTGGACTCAGTTTTCCAACAGGTAGTAGCCAATCTAGTAAATAGTCTAAAGGAAAGCAAAAGATTGAATTTGTTAGAGCACCCCAGAGTCTTATAGTGTTACAGGACATCTTTTTCTTAATCCAATGGAGAAAGGTGACCACAATTCTATGCGAAGATGGATTTGTTACTACTGTGGCAAAATAGGTCATAAACGTCCTTTCTACTACCAGTTATTGAAAGATCTCCAGAGGTCCTCTTTTCACAAGAAGATTGCTCACTTTCCCCAAAATTACAGACCTCAATAGGGTACGATGGAACAAGTATGAAGAGAAAAGATCACTCACAACAGATGCAATATTGTGTTTACTTCCCTCAAATCATAAGCCAAAGGCGATTGGTATTTTGATAGTGGTAGCTGGCGTCATAGGACTGGTGAAAAGAGCTATTTATCTAATCTCAAATCTGTGAGCTCAACAAAAGTTACTTTTGGTGATGGTGCGTGTGGTAAGATTGTTGGAAAGGGAACTCTAAACTATTCAGGACTTCCAAATTCCATTTTGATTGAAAAACAAATTTACAGCAAACATTCAACATATGCATTCAATAGTAAATTACATCATGCTTTTGTAAAGAAAAAGAGTTCAAGAGATTATACCTTTAAAGAACGTTTCTTCATGTAAAACCCTCGAACTATCATGAACCCAAAAACAGCAACAAGCATGAAGACCCTCTTCAAGAAATCTCGAACCAAAATAGAAGACACAACCACTAAGAGCCTTCGGTATACTCAGGGTGAGAGTTCAGGAGTTGTGGGCTCTGATTATGTTGGTTAGAAGGGTAAGTTTGAGTTTGGAGGAGGAAGGAAATTGAGGAAGAACACAGAATGATTCTGTTCTTTTCTCTATCGTATAGCAAATTCCTCAATCGTATAGTGTTTCAACATTAGTTTGTGAGGAAGAAAAGAAAATTAATTCTTTTATTTCATTTGCCATAAAACTACTTAACCACCCATTAAGGCAGTTGGAGAGAAAAGGGAAATAATTATCCAAAGTAATAAAATAAATATAAATAAATATGATAACTAACTTATCATATCTTATTTATATTAAATTATATGTTATATCAAATATAACACATAATCTATAGTTTTAATATTGTATCATATACAATATAAACTATAGTTCTTTTTCTTTATTTCACGACATTTAATATAAATCATATTTATATTAAATTTAACAACTATGAATCACATTCATAGAAAATATATTTGAATCTTATTCAAATAATTATTTCCTCCAATTAAACTATAATGTATCAAATACATTATAACAATTATATCATATATAATTGAATCAATTTAATTATATATTTCTTATTAATTTGAACAATTCAAATTAACCAAAAAACTAATTCTCAACTAAATTCTTTTGAGCTACCAAGGGGACCTTATGAACCTGTAGCTTGAAGCTCCAACGATACGTGTATCAAATACATTATAACAATTATATCATATATAATTGAATCTTTAATTATATATTTCATTATTCAATTCCCAAAAAACTAATTCTCAACTAAATTCTTTTGAGCTACCAAGGGGACCTTATGAACCTGTAGCTTGAAGCTCCAACGATACGTGAATTAATTAATCTCTTTAATTACATTATTCACCATCCGTTAACTGTCGGACACTCCACTAAAGACAGATAGCTGCACTTTTCGCATTACAAATATTTTTCAGTGTCCATTGGATATAACCAATCAACAGTACGATGACCCTTTACAAATTGCTCGTAAGTACATCTAAGCCAAATTACCGTTTTTCCCTTGTAGTTACATCTAACTCCTTAGTGAAGGAACTATTATTCAAGAGTACCTACAAGTGGAAGGGGATCTTTCCAATTCATTGTGACAGAATTTCCACATATACATTCAAACATACTAAAATGCATTCATAATGCTAAAGAGATCAAGAGATCATACCAGTTGAAGACTTATTCTTCACAACAAATCTCGCTTTTGCTGAAACGATAAACTATTGCTCAGTAAAACCCAATCGTCTACCTCGAACAATCTTCACACAAAAATAAGGGAACGGAGATGACACCACCACTCAGAGCCCTCAGTATTCTTGGAGTGAGAATCCAAAAGGTGAGCTTTGTTCGGATTTGGTAAAGGAAAGGAGGAAGAGAGATCATACACAATGATCAAGCAAGTGGGAGATGGGCTTGTCTATCGTATAGACAAAGTGCTTGATCGTTTAGATGAAGTATACAATCGTGTACGAAAAAGGTAAGCAATTGTCTAAACGATCGTATAAAAAAAGGTAAGCGATCGTCTAAACGATTGTGTAGAAAAACTAAATGATTGTCTATACGATCGTTTAGTAAATATCGGGCACTAAACGATCGCTTAGGAAAAGTAAATGATCATTTAGTAAATAGTGTGCACGGGTGTAATCGTTAAGCGATTGCTTAGCACTATCGTATAGGTAAGGGATCACTCAAGCACTATCGTATAGGCATAGATTTTCTAAGCAATGACACACTTCAACACAATGTCCACGCATCCCATGCTTAACACACCGTGAGCTATTTATGCGTCTTAACACACCGTTAACTGTCGGACACTCCACTAAAGACAGATAGCTGCACTTTTCGCATTACAAATATTTTTCAGTGTCCATTGGATATAACCAATCAACAGTACGATGACCCTTTACAAATTGCTCGTAAGTACATCTAAGCCAAATTACCGTTTTTCCCTTGTAGTTACATCTAACTCCTTAGTGAAGGAACTATTATTCAAGAGTACCTACAAGTGGAAGGGGATCTTTCCAATTCATTGTGACAGAATTTCCACATATACATTCAAACATACTAAAATGCATTCATAATGCTAAAGAGATCAAGAGATCATACCAGTTGAAGACTTATTCTTCACAACAAATCTCGCTTTTGCTGAAACGATAAACTATTGCTCAGTAAAACCCAATCGTCTACCTCGAACAATCTTCACACAAAAATAAGGGAACGGAGATGACACCACCACTCAGAGCCCTCAGTATTCTTGGAGTGAGAATCCAAAAGGTGAGCTTTGTTCGGATTTGGTAAAGGAAAGGAGGAAGAGAGATCATACACAATGATCAAGCAAGTGGGAGATGGGCTTGTCTATCGTATAGACAAAGTGCTTGATCGTTTAGATGAAGTATACAATCGTGTACGAAAAAGGTAAGCAATTGTCTAAACGATCGTATAAAAAAAGGTAAGCGATCGTCTAAACGATTGTGTAGAAAAACTAAATGATTGTCTATACGATCGTTTAGTAAATATCGGGCACTAAACGATCGCTTAGGAAAAGTAAATGATCATTTAGTAAATAGTGTGCACGGGTGTAATCGTTAAGCGATTGCTTAGCACTATCGTATAGGTAAGGGATCACTCAAGCACTATCGTATAGGCATAGATTTTCTAAGCAATGACACACTTCAACACAATGTCCACGCATCCCATGCTTAACACACCGTGAGCTATTTATGCGTCTCAAAGTGATCTTTCAACTTACTCATCCATTATTAAAGCAGAAGAGACGTCGTCCCATTACCCTTTTAACCGTTCAATGAATGTGATCACATCATATTCATAACTTATGAATTAATATCATATATTAATCATAGTATTTTTCCTCCACTAGATATAAATCATATTTATATCTAATTTCTTCCAAATTAATATATCTCATACATAAAGTTAATTATATCATATATAATTAACTAGTTCAATTATATCATATATAATTAACTAGTTCAATTATATTATATATAATCGAACTCTCTCTTGTCAATTTGAACATTTCAAACTGACCCAAAAACAGACTCAACTTGTATCCAAGCTACCAAGAGGACCTTATGGACCTATGGCTCGAAGCTCCAACAATACGTGAATAGATGACTAAACTCTTTAGTCACGATATCCACCATCCGTTAAACTCTTTAGTCATGATATCCACCATCCGTTAACTGCCAAGCATTCCACTAAAGACCGACAGTTGAACTTTTCTTGCCATATATATATTTCTATGTCCATTGGATATAACCAATCATCAATACGATGACCCTTCATAGATGCTCGTAATTACAATAGGCTAATTTATTGTTTTGCCCTTGTAGTTACATCTTACTCCTTAAGTACCACTGATCCCTCAAATGAACAATACAACATAGTCGTACTATGTGTGAACACCTCTCGGGCCATGAGAAGGTATGTGGCGCCACATCGTTCAAGCCTCGGGATCAGCCCTTAAGAGAGCAATCTATCTACTTACCCCTACTTTGGGGAAAGAGTGAACTCCATCTTGTGAAGCTGAGTTCCCAGCTTCTAAATTAGACGAATCTCCATCGTTCAAACTCTGGGTACTCGCACTCATGTAAATCAAAAGACCACCTTCAATGGTAGGAGTTCCAACTCACTCAGGATTGAGGTTATGTTACCTATGGTCATTCTAGTGATGTAAAGTCTCAGTCAAGAACGGAGTTATATGACGAGACGTTAACACTTCGAGGTCCGATCTTATACAAACTCTTTGTATAGGACACCCCCGCTCGCATGTCTTCTACACGAATGATCAGGATCAGACCATCTGTGACAAGTCACAACACTTGTAACAATTCCACAAAGTGGGCCGCGTCCGTAGTGTTACCAGGATAAGGTTTCCCTCCTATATCCATATACTACAAACTATTTTGTTTGTCACTTAAGACATGATCCACTTGTATGTCACTACATACATGCTTAAGTTACATAAAGACAACCAGGGATATTAAGTTTATTGGTTTGTGTTAAAATAAAAACATCTAAATGTGCAAAATCAAAAAGTGAAGTAAATATCATATATATTATACAACACAAGCATTAAGTTGTTTACAAACTACAGGACACGAGACTTTAGGGCACAAACCCCAACATTAAGTGCCATTGATCCCTCTAATGAACAATAGATCATAGTCTCATTATGACTAAACCCCTCTCGGGCTAGGAAAGAGTGTGGCGCCACATTGTTCAAGACTCGGAATCAACCCTTATGGGAGCAATTTATCTACTTATCCCTGCTTCAAGAAAGGAGTGAATTCCATCTTGTGTAGTTATGTTCCCAGCTCCCCAATCAGACGAATTCCCGAAATGGTAGGTTTGTTAAGTCGACGATTGGCCACTCTCACCAATACAAATCAAAGAATCACCCTCATAGGCAGGAGTTCACAACAAGCCTACCATTTTGGGAATTCGTCTGATTGGGGAATTAGGAACAAAACTACAAAGATGGAATTCACTCTTTTCCCAGAGCAGGGATAAATAGATAAATTGCTCCCTTAAGGGCTGAGTCCGGATCTTGAACAATGTGGCGCCACACTCTCTCCTGGCCCGAGTGGGGTTTAGTCATAGTGAGACTATGATCTATTTTTCATTAGAGGGACCAATGGTACTTAAGGAGTTAGATGTAACTATAAAGAAAAACGGTAATTTGGCCCAGCTGTACTTACGAGCAATTTGTGGAGGGTCATCATACTATTGATTGGTTATATCTAATGGATACAAAAATATATTTGTAGTGCGAAGAGTGCAACTGTCGGTCTTTAGTGGAGCGCCCGACAGTTAACGGGTGATGAATAATGTAATTAAAGAGTTTAATTAATTATTCACGTACCATTGGAGCTTCAAACTACAGGACCATAAGGTCCCCTTGGTAGCTCAAAAGAATTTAGTTGAGAATCTGTTTTGGGTTAGTTTGAATTGTTCAAATTAATAAGAGAGGATATAATTAAATTGATTCAATTATATATGATATAATTGTTATAATGTATTTGATACATTATAGTTTGATTGAAGGAAATAATTATTTGAATAAGATTCAAATATATTTTCTATAAATGTGGTTCATAATTGTTCAATTTAATATAAATATGATTTATATTAAATGTCATAAAATAGAGAAAATGAACTATAGTTTATATTGTATATGATACAATATTAAAACTATAGATTATGTATTATATTTGATATAACATATAGTTTAATATAAATAAGATACGCTTTCTCGCTTTCTTGCCATACAATTAACTAATCTATCTACTTACCTCTACTTCAGGAAGGAGTGAACTCCATCTTGTGAAGCTAAGTTTCCAGCTCCCAAATCAAACGAATCCCTAAAATTGTAGGTTTATTGAGTCGGCGATCTGGCCACTCTCACCCATATAAATCAAAGGACCGCCTTCATAGGCAGAAGTTCACAACTCATTCAGGATTCAGGTCATGTCACCTGTTGTCATCCTGGTTAAATGTAAGTCTCTATTATGAACGATGTTATATAATGAGACTAGTCATTTCGTGATCCCGTCTTATACAAACTCCTTTGTATTGAAAACCCATGCTCACATGTCTCCACATGAATGTTCAGGATCAGATCATTTTTAGCACCTTATAACAATTATAACATCTACAAAGCAGGTCGTATTCGTAATGTCACTAGGATAAGTGAAGAAGTTGTGACTCAAATACCTCAGTAAGAAGACATCGAGCATCGAGTACCGATCATCGAGGATTTGGCATAATATTTCTTAGCCTTTTCTTCATCTTTTCAGTGTTGATCTTGAGTTTTTGGGCCTAGTGAAGAGTGGTTAACCCAACAATTTGTGGTATCAGAGTGTTTGAACATCATCAAGGTCAGTATTCTTGGATCATTAAGATACTCAAGAAATCTAGAATCGATACTCGATCAGATCAGAGATGGTTGTTGCAAGGTATGAAATTGAGAAGTACAATAGGAAGGGCGATTTTGGCCTATGGAAGGCCAAAATCAAAGCTATCCTTGGACAACAGAGAGCTCATAAGGCCCTATTAGACTGGTCAACTCTGCCACCTACTATATCAGCTCAAGAAAGGGAAGACATGGAGCTTACAACATATAGGACTCTAGTTCTTAATCTCAATGACAGTATCTTAAGATAAGTGATTGATCAAAACACGGCCTACAAGATGTGGGTCAAGCTGGAAGGTCTTTTTGCAACCAAGGATCTCCCTAACAAAATGTATCTAAGGGAGAAGTTCTTTACATTCAAGATGGATTCTACCAAACCTCTTTCAAATAATTTGGATGAGTTTAAAAGGATAGTATCTAAGTTCAAAAGCCTTGGCGAGAAGATTGGCGATGAAAATAAAGCCTTTGTATTATTAAACTCTCTACCGGAAGCCTATAAGAAGGTGAAGAATGCCTTGAAATATGATAGAGAATCAGTTACCACTGATGCCATCATTTCAGCATTAAGAACTAGAGAGTTAGAGCTTCAGTCAGTCAAAAAGAAGCAGCCTAGTGTAGATGGGGGGGTTTGTCAAGGGAAAGAACAATCAAAATCAGTCTAAGGGGAATAAAAACTAGACAGGTGAAGAACATAAACCTAACATCAAGCTGAGGTGCAACTACTGCAAGAAGAAAGGACACATGATGAGAGATTGCTACAGCTTGAAACAGAAAAATCAGGAAAAAAAGAAGGATTAGAAGGGAAAACAACCAGAAGCTTCAGTGGTTGAAGGTTCCTACTTCTATTCTGATGTCTTAACCTCCACTAGAAACCAAACTAACTAAATCAGTCCTCTTAGGAAGCATGACTGAGTACTTGACTCAGTTGTACCTATCATATGACACCCTTTAGACCTTGGTTTAATAATTATAAGGATGTAGATGGAGAATCTGTGTACATGGGGAACAATGAAGCCTACAAGATCAAAGGGATTGGTTCAATATTCTTGAAGCTAAAGGATGGATCAATCAAGCTTCTAAGAAATGTGATACAAGTACCTTTTCTCAAGAGAAACTTGATATCTCTGGGTATGTTTGACTCCATTGTATATGAATGTAGAGGAAAAGGTGGAGTTCTTGAGGTGATTAAGGATTCCAAGGTTGTGTTGGTTGGTGAAAAGGTCAATGACCTTTATATTGTGAGAGGAGTAGAGATGATGACAAGTGCCTACATGGTTTCAACAGTAAGCTTAATAGAGGCTGACTTGTGGCACAAAAGACTATTCCATATCAATGAAAAAGGGATGCAAGCACTGTCCAAACAAGGTATACTACCCAAAGGTATCAGTGAGCACCTTTCCTTTTGTGAACACTACATTCTAGGTAAAGCAACCAGATAAAGTTTCTTAAAATCTCAGCATACCACCAAAGGAACATTGGATTATGTCCATTCTAACCTATAGGGACCATTTTCTACACCAAGCCTTAGTGGCTCAAGGTATTTTATAACCTTTATAGATTACTTTTCTAGGAAGAGCTGGATATACTTTCTTAAAACTAAGGACCAAGTTTTTGGGAAGTTTAAGGAATTGAAAGCCATGATAGAAAATCAAACATCTAAAAGGTTAAAATACTTTAGAACTGATAATGGGCTTGAGTTTTGCAATGAATACTTTGACAAATTTTCTAGTGAGAATGGTATAACTAGGCATAGAACAGTGAGGTATACACCGCAACAAAATGGGGTTGTTGAGAGATTAAATAGAACCATAATGGAATGGGTTAGGTGTTTGCTCTCTGATTCTATCTTAGGTGAAAATTATTGGGCAGAACCTACAGGCTATATAATGTATACCTTAAATAGGAGCCCTCATACATCTTTAGAGTTACTTACCCCTAAGGAAAAATGGACTAATGATCCTCCTAACCTAGATAACCTCAAGGTCTTTAGATGTGTAGGGTTTGTACACCAAAACAAGGAAAAGTTAAAGGCCAGAGCAGTCAAGTGCATGTTTGTAGGCTTTACAAAGGGTGTCAAAAGGTTTAGAATGTGGCATCCGGTTGAGAGGAAGTTCATAGTGAGTAGAGACGTCACCTTTAGGGAAGATGAGATATTTATTTAAAAGGAGAAAAAGCTTGAAGATGAAGGTGAGTCATTCAACACAGGAATTGAGGTGGAGTTACCCACTGAGCAACCAATAGAGTCTAGCCAACCTAGTGACACAGGAGGAACTGAGGAAGATGTAGGGGAACATGAGGAGACAGCAAGTAACCAGCTTGATTTTAGTCAGTATGTCTTAGCTAGGGATAGACAAAGGAGAACTATTACCCCTCCAGCTGGATATACTGAAATGAACTATATGAATTTGGTTTTAAATGTTGTAGCTCCTACTAACTAAGAACCAACAACCTTTGAGGAAGCAACAAGTTGTGTTGATGTAAGGGATTGGATAGAAGCTATGAACAAGGAGATGCATTCATTACAGGTGAATGACACTTGGTCTTTAGTTCCTTTACCTAAAGGTTACAAACCAGTTGCCTCTAAATGGGTTTTCAAACTTAAGGAAGGAGTATCCTGTGATCAAAAGCCTAGGTATAAAGCTAGATTGGTTGCAAAGGGGTTCACTCAAAGGGAAGGAATAGACTATTCAAAGATTTTCTCTCCAGTTGTCAAAAAAATTCCATAAGACTTCTTCTATCCTTAGTTGCTCAAAATAATTTAGAATTGTATCAACTAGATGTCAAAACTGCCTTCCTTCATGGACATCTAAAGGAGACAATCTATATAACGCAACCTAAAGGATTTGAAGTTAGAGGAAAAGAAAATCTCTATGGCTTACTCAACAAGTCTATCTATGGGTTAAAAGAATCACCTAGGTGTTGGTATAAGATATTCAATGACTATATTTCTAGCATTGGATTCAAAAGAAGTTCATTTTGAAAGAACTCTTAAATAAGAGTACCTATGAGCAGAATCGGAACTTTCCAATTTCATTGTGACAGAATTTCCACATGTACATTCTAACATACAGATATGCATTGAAAACTCTAATTACTGGCATGTTTTAAAAGATAAATACAAAAGACTGAGAGGCTTACCAGTTGAATACTATCTTCACAAGAACTCAATCCAACCGTGAACGAACTCTTCTCGTTCCTACTCGTCAGCAAGCAATCGCCTAGCAGCACCACGGTCGTCTACACGAACAGCAGCGCACGAACAAAGGGCAGCCGAGGACGACACCACCACACGAAGCCCTTAGTATTCTCGGAGTGAGAATCCAAAGGGTGGACTTTAATGGAATAGATAGAGGAAGGAGAAAAGGCTAATCATGTACTACGAAAAGAAAGTGGGAGAAGAGACTATTGTATAGCCGGATGCTTAGTCATTTAGGTCGAGGTACGCGATCGTGTAGTAATTGCTAAGCGTTCGTCTATCAAAAGGTCAGCGATCGTTTAGTTATGCTCGGCGTGCTAAGCGATCGTTTAGATAATCATAGGCGATTGTTTAGGGAACGCGGATGTGCGATCGTTTCGTAGATGGGCACTATCGTCTAAGCTCTCAACACTAAGCGATAGAAGCTTTTCACACCGTGAGCAATGTAGCGTGTCTTTTTCGTATCTCTTACAAAATGAAAACTATTTTCATTTTATTCTTCAGTTACTAGGACTAAATTCAACTACCCACTTTCACACGAATTCGGAGAAAACTTCAGCCAATTATCTCATAACCGCTCAATTAATAAAATAATGAATATAATAGTATCATATTCATAACCTATAGTTTGATATCATATATTAACTATAGTTTTTTCTCTTCTACTTGATATAAATCATATTTATATCCAATTTCCTCCAAAATAATGTATCTCATACATTTAGTCAATCATATCATATATAATTAACCAGTTCAATTATATCATATATAATCAAACTCCCTTTGTCAATTTGAATATTTCAAACTGACCTAAAAACTAATTCTCAACTTGTATCCAAGCTACCAAGGGGACCTTATGGACCTATGGCTCAAAGCTCCAACAATACGTGAATAGCTAACTAAACTTTTTTGCACAAGATCCACCATCTGATAACTGCCAAGCATTCCAAGAAAGATCGACAGCTGAACTCTTCTTACCACAGATATATTTCTGTGTCCATCGGATATAACCAATCATGAGTACAATAACCCTTCACAGATGCTCTTAAGTATAGCTGGGCCAATTTACTGTTTTGGACCTATAGTTATATGTCACTTCTTAAGTACCACTAAACCCTTTAATGAACAATATAACATAGTCCAATTATGTGTGAACACCTCTCGGGCCAAGAGAAGGTGTGTGGCGCCAGATCGTTCAAGCCTTGGAATGAGCCCTTAAAGAAGTTATTTATCTACTTACCCTTGCTTCGGGGAATGAGTGAATTCCATCTTGTGTAGCTGAGTTCCAGCTCCCAAATCAGACGAATCCTCAATGTGGTATGTTTGAGTCGGCCGCTTGGCCACCCGCACCCATGCAAATCGAATGACCGCCCTCAATGGCAGGAGTTCACAACTTACTCAAGATTGAGGTCATGTTACCTATGATCATCCTAGTGGAGTGAAGTATTTGTCATGAACGGTTATATAACGAGACGTTAACACTCCGTGGTCAAGTCTTATACAAACTCTTTGTATAAGATGCCCCCACTCGCATGTCCCCTACACGAATGATCAGGATCAGATCATCTGTGACAAGTCACAACACTTGTAACTATTCCACAAAGTGGGTCACATTCATAGCGTTACCAAGATAAGGTTTCCTTCCTATATCCATATACTATAGACCATTTTGGTTATCACTTAAGACATGATCCACTGGTATATAACCATATACATGCTTAAGTTACCTAAAGATAACCAGGGATCTTATGTTTAATGGTTTGTGGTAAGCAAATAAAACATTCAGATGAGCAAAATCAAGAAGTGAAGTAAATATCATATATTATACATCACAAGCGTTCGTACAAATTGTTTACAAACTACAGACACGAGACTTTAGGGCATCAACCTCAACAATCTCCCACTTGTCCTAAAGCGAAGTAGAGTGTAAAAAAACTAGTAAAAAAACAATAAACTAGGGCATAAAAGCCCAGTATAAGAAAATCTTCCACTTGCCCTAGTCTAGCCGTGGGCGGTCCCGTAGACCCATGCTCTGAAGGTGACCCTGAAACACTGTAGCCGTGAGAGCCTTTGAAGCGATCTTCGTGATGATCACGTCCCTTCGATGCAATATCTTACAAATCAGGTGATACTTCTGATCTATGTGTTTGTCGTGCCTGTGACTCCTAGGCTCCTTGGAGTTCACCACAGCCCCACTATTGTCACAATAGAGCGTGATTGGCCTAAACATATCTGGAACAACTTACAATTCTATCAAAAACTTCCTGAGCCAGATGGCCTCCTTAGCAGCTTTGCAAGTCGCTACGTACTTCACCTCCATAGTGGAGTCGGCGATGTACTCTTACTGCTTCGCCACACTACAGCTCCTCCATTAAGAGTAAAACTTACCCTGTAGTGGACTTGCGAGAGTCTTTATCAGTTTGAAATTCAGAATCTGTGTATCCAATAAGGATTAAATCCCTAGATCCATACACGAGCATGGTCCCTCGTTCTCCGAAGATACTTGAGGATATTCTTCATTGTTGTCCAGTGACCCTGGCTTGGGTTAGACTGATACCTACTGACTATGCCCGCAGTATAGCAGATGTCTGGTCTAGTACAGAACATCGCGTACATCAAACTGCCAATGGCAATGGGACCCGTCTCATCGCCTCAACCTCTTGAGGTGTCTTAAGACACATGTCCTTAGACAAAGTGATTCCATGCCTAAATGGCAGTAGGCCCCTCTTGGAGTCTTGCATTGAATACTTAAGCAACATCTTGTCAATGTACGATGTCTGAGACAGTGCGAAGACTTTGTTCTTACGATCCTGAAAGATCTTTATACCCAGAAAAAACTGAGCCTCACCCAAATCTTTCATTAGGAATTGGGCCGCTAGCTGGTTCATAACTGCAGCCAGTAGACGTACATCATTCCAATGAGTAGTATATCGTCTACATACAACACTAAGAAAACTACTGAAGCGTTAATGATCTTTTTGTAGACACAAGGTTCATCAATGTTCTAGTCAAAGCCATATAATTTGATCGCAGTATCAAATTGTATGTTCCAAGATCTAGACGCCTATTTCAGCCCATAAATGGACCGATTCAGTTTGCAAACTTTTTGTTCTTGACCTTAGGCTATGAATCCCTCGAGTTGTACCATGTAAATGGTCTCCTCAAGATTGCCATTTAGAAAGGCCGTCTTGATGTCCATTTGCTAGATCTCATAATTATAATAAGTTGCAATCACATGAGGATGTGGATCAACTTTAACATGGCAACAGGCGAGAAAGTCTCCTCATAGTCGACTCCCTCTACCTTGGTATAAGCCTTTTCCATAAATCGAGACTTGAAGGTCTGCATCTTCCCATCAGCACCCCGTTTGCGCTTGTAGATCCATTCCCAATCTATAAGTCTTACCTCATCAGGCTGATTTACAAGATCCCATACTGAGTTGAAGTACATCGACTCCATCTCGAGATCCATGGCCTTGACCCATTCATCCCGAACAGCATCCTCCATTTCCTTCTGATAAGACAACGAATCCTCAACATCGCCATCTGCTACCAAAGCTAAAATTTCCGTGAAACCCAGATAGCGAATGGCGGGTTCGCAACCCTAACACTGCGTCAAGGTTCCCTCAACTCTTGAGGTGGAATTGACCTACTAGATGAACTATCATCAACAACTCTTGCTGATGAAGCAGGTCCTTCAACAACTCTTGTTGAAGTTTCAGTAGTTTCATTAGAAAGCTCACGCAATACGACTTTACTACGTGGACTGTGCTCCCTTATATGATCCTCCTCAAGGAAAGTAGCGTTCATGGAAACAAACACCCTATTTTCTGACGGATCATAAAAATAACTCCTTCGTGTACCTTTGGGGTAGCCTATAAAGAGGCATAACCTCGACAGTGATTCCAACTTCTTGGGATTCGCCTCAAGCACATGTGTAGAGAAACCCCAAATGGGGAAGTGACGTAAACTAGCTTTACGCCTATTCTACAACTCCAGAGGTGTTCTCGCAACACTCTTTGAAGGAACACAATTGAGTATGTAAACCGTAGTTTCCACTGCGAAACCACAAAACGAGTCCAGTAAGGAAGCGTAACTCATCATCGAACGAATCATGTACAACAAGGTTTTATTTCTTCTCTCCATTACACCATTCTGCTGAGGTGTACTCGACGTTTAGAGTTAGGAAACGATTCTATGTTCTATCAAATAGTCCTGGAATGTCGAGTCCAAAAATTCTCCACCTCGATCCGATCGAAGTGTTTTAATCCATCTATCCAACGCGTTTTCAACTTTAGCCTTGAACTCTTTGAACTTTTCAAAGGATTCAGGCTTCCTTGCATCAGATAAATATACCCATACCTAAAGTAATCATCAGTAAAACTGATAAAATACTCATAGCCACCTCGGGCTCGCACATTCAGAGGACCACAAAGGTCAAAATGTACTAACTCAAAAGGCTTTTTGGCTCGATAACCTTTTCCAGTAAAAGGTCTTTTAGTCATCTTACCCTCAAGGCAAGATTCACACACTGGTAAAGAATTTTCTTCTAACTCACTTAGAAGTCCATTCTTCACCAACCTCTTAATCCTATTGAGATTGATGTGCCCTAATTGAAGGTGCCAAAGTTGAGCATTTTCTTTTGGAGAAATGTGTTGACGTGTAGATTGAGTTAAGGCTGATGACTGAAATTTATGATTCCTTTATTATGCATGCACTATGATGATAGATAATGTGCTACAAGCTCATGTTGCCATAAACTTGTAAGGATACGAATGGAATGTTATCTATCTATTACATTGATGAATGAATGAATGATGCTCCAAATGCGCTCAAGTGCTTTGCGATAAAGATACTTTTATGCGATACTATGTTCTAAGTATATGCGTTGATAGTGATATGCTCGTAGTATGCGATGAAGTAGTGCGTGTCACAAGTTTCCTTACGCTGAAACCAAGTATAATTGCAACGCAAGTTTCTTAGAATGATCCGAGGTCGAACACGGGGATTTTTGTCGTTAAATGCAATATTTATGTGATACATGCGACTGGTTTTAATAATGAATAAAGAATTTGGTTTATACAAAAATGTAAATTGCGTTGAAGTAAAAATGCGTTGATAAAATAAAATGTGTTGTAAAGTAAAGATGTGTTGATAAAGTAAATTCCTAAACTAATATGATACATGATACAAGGGTCGAGGGTTGACTGTGAAGTTGTACAAGAGAATCGATGAATGCGATGGAAAGTCTTATGAATGAAGCAAAAAGAGAAAGAGTAAAAAGTAAAAACATCGCAAGTTTGTCAATCGTGTTAAGGACGCAACTAAGGTTCCGCTTTCCCTTGGCTTACACCTCTCAGTGATTGGTCGCATTCCCATATGTCTATGGTGAAACAGAGATGAACGTGATGAACGCAAGGTTGTTTCCATCTCTGGAAATACTTCTTGCTTTAGTTAACGCATTCTTCCAACCTTCTCTCGATAGGCGGAATAACATCTTCACTTCTGCTTTCACAGGTGAAGATGTCGTCGAGCATGCTTTAGCTAAACTTAATTGATTCCTTAACACAAATTTGACTCACTTGCTCAATTCTCGCTATTTACCCCGGGGATTAAGAACACATCATGGAGAAAATGGATGATAAATATATGGAAAGAGACAGAGAGATGATAATGATGGCGATGATAACATTTAATTCTAAAATTAAGCGTTTGATACATGTTTGTGAATGAGGAATTAAAGAAGATGAATACAGAAGATGAATTAGAGAATAGAAACAAATACGAAAAGAGTGTCAATGTCTTGACACAGATCCTGATCGAAGACTTGCGCTTGCCGGCTTGTGGATGCGGTGGAGAGGAATGCTTCCCTCTCAGGCTTGCTTTCCCGGTAGAATTGATCTTTTGCACAAAGCTTCAGCTTCAGGAATTGGAAGAATTCTTTGTTTGGAGACTCACCTCTCAGCCTTGTCTTGTCGTTCTCCCGGATTTACTCTGTAAGTCGCTTCAAACCAGCCTCTCTCCCCATATCAATATATGTATGTATATCTATAACCCCAGTATCTGTATCTGTATTTGTATCTATATTTTTCAGTGAATTTGAAGAAACTATTTATAGGTGAGACCTTGGCTCTTTGAATTTGTGGTCCCCACTGTCTAATTATGATAGTTCCTGAAATGGCGAAATGGAAAATTCCTTTTTGTTACGCAATCAATCCGTAAGAAATGCACAACTAAAAGCTGTACACTTGTCAGAATCGTCCGCGAATGCGTTGCTCTTCACATCTTCGATCTATCGTCGCATGCGGTGTTGTTTTTTATTACCGCATGCGGTTGAAATGCGTTGATCGCTAAAGCGCTTGATCGATTGTCGCATGCGCCTCATTGCGTTGATCATCTCTTCGTTCTTGATTGATGGGCGCATGTGATGTAGATGCATTGTACATTTTGTCTTCGAGCCATTAACGCATGCGGTGACGTATTTCCTGCAAAACAGAGACTGAAACATTCTATTTCGCCATCGTAATGGTGTTAGTGGGTGCGTTTATGACATTTCATAATTTTCGTATTTCTTAGCCAATTCTTATACTATCGACGCAACTTTCCTTTCTTTTTGTCGCAATATCTAAATAAAACAGCATAAATAACTTGTATTTCTACAAGTTATCAATGGCAGATTTAAACAACTCTGTATTATGGAGGGAACTTAAGGCTAACGGTCTTAGCACATACAAGTTACTTTCCAGATAAGTTGTACAAATTTCAACACCATCTTTATGAATAAACACTTTATCCACATTAAAAGAAAGCGTATATTTACCTTGTAACAAACACTTTACAGAAATAAGGTTCCTCTTAAGTTCAGGAACAACATATACATCGTTTAAAACTAGAAACCTATTCTGTAAAGATAATTGGATGCGTCCCATTGCCATAGTTGAGACAACGCACCCGGTGCCTACTCGCATCGTCATTTCACCAGCCTCTAGCTATCGCAAGGATCTAATCCCCTTTATCTGCCTTGGCCTTAGCTTTGGCGGCCTTCCTTTCCTTCAGCCAGCAAGGACAATTCCTTTTCCAGTGTCCATCCTGGTTGTAGTGGAAATATTTTTCCTTTTCAACTTGCGGCGAATGCCTTCTTGGGGTGACAGGTGGTGGGTTAGCAGGTGTCTTCCCTTTCCCCTTATCACCCTTCTTCTTCTTCCTCGTTGTAGAGTTAGAAGTAGAAGGTGCAAACTTTGTTCCTGAGGTCGAACCTCGATGGAATGTCCTAGAGGATGAAGAAACATTTGCCTCAGCCTTTTTTCTCTCCTTACTTTTCAATAAAGATTGGCATGTCTACAACTCGTTGAGGAGAGTTGTAAAAGTGTATTTCACTTTGTTAAGAATCACATTGCTAACAAAGTGCAGGAAGCTCTCCGGCAAAGAATGTAGAATTATGCTAACCTGACTGCCCTCATTGATAGTAGACCCATTCAACTCCGCTACATTGAAGTGGACCATCATGTTAAGCACATGTTCACGAATAGAGGTGCCTTCCTCCATTTTAGAGTTGAATATGTATTTAAGAGCCTTGTGCTTGAGCTGTTCAGACGATTGTCCAAACATCCCCCCCAGGGACTCCATGATATCATGCGCTGAGACCATGGGCTCATGCTTCTTGGCCAACACATCATTAAAACTTGCCAAGATATATGCTCAGGCCTTCTCATTTGCCCGTGTCCATCGCTCGTATGCCTTCTAAACATTTCAGCGACGTTGGGAGCTAGAATAAGAGGACAGACCTCTGTAAGGGCAAACATGAGACCCTCAATGATTAATATCATCATGATCATATGTTTCCATGTTGAAAAGTTGTCGCTAGTAAGTTTTTCGGCGCTAAGCAAAGCTAAAGTAGTTGTAGCCATTTTAAAAACTCCTTGCTGAAAAACGAACAAACTTTTATAAAATTTTGCTAAACCACATTTTAACTAATTAATTTTAGCAAAACAATTTCTAAGTACCCTAAGTGTTTAAGACTTCTATTTTGCAATGATGCCCCAGTGAGGCAGGACAAACGTCATCGGTGGGGTGATCAGATGCCCCTTCACTGGGATGAGACATTCTCAACCATTAGGCAGAACCAACTCTTGGAACTGGACCTAACAGCCACCATTTATTTGGTCCAGAACTGTTAACCCTTAACAATTCCGCGTAAGTGTGACCCCTCGCTTTTGGCACAAGAGTCCCGCCTTAATGAGCCTACCATAGAGAAGAAGAAGATTAGGACAAGAGACTAAGTAACCTTATCCTCTTACAGGAGATTAAATAAAGAAACGCGCAAAACTGCCATCTTATAGGGGGGACACTCCCAGGGTTCCTCGAGGTGATGCACAGAAACTTTATTCAATCCAACGAGGGAGATCGTGGGATATGTTATCGCACTTCCCGCTCCCACTTACTATGAACATTTTCTCCATCCACCTTGATATTGACCTACCCAAACACCATCTTTTAGGGGGACACTCCCAGGGTGCCACGAGCCCGAGGGTAGATCTCATGGTGTGGAGTATATGAGAGAAACGTGAAAGGTTTAAATGAAGCATCATATGCCCCAAGTATCTCCCACTAAATGTTCTACCTAGGGGTTCATTAACCTAGACAATCCGACAACTGATTTTAATCTAAGTCATCTTTTTAAGTCCGCTCATAAACAACTTTTGTCTATGAAATAAACAAGTTTAAGTAGTCACATTTAAACACTTTAATGGATTGTCCTTAACTTGCATGCATGCATCAAATCTATCTAATTCACCTTTCCAAGTAGGTTCTCAAGTAGGGGTGTTATGTTTCCGTCAACTTAAATACCCCAACCTAGACAGAACCCACCTTACACAAAAGGTCCTTATAGATAGATTTGTTACACTTTAACATTTTATTAGTTAATTTGATCCTATTAAACTGATTAAAAAAATAAAGAAGGGTTGCTAATCATATTAGAACTGTGATCTTAGGTCTATGTCATCCAAGTTTTAAACATCTGTGATCTTAGGTCTATGTCATCCAAGTTTTAAACATTTTAAAATCATGAATTAAATCTAAGTGAGCATGCATGTCTTTCTTATTACTTTTAGTTCTAATTTCTCTTTAACCATTAAAAAGAAACAACTAAAACACATTGCACATAACAAGGTATTTATAACGCTTATAAAGTAACCTATGTGTCATGCTTCATGCAATGTCCGGTCATTACTATACATAACTTTTATATACATGTAATAACCAAGCAAACATGCTTTCCAGACACCCTTATACTATAACAATTATAATATAAAGATGATGCATGTCAATGCTTTTTATGCATGCATAAATATAACTCTTATATTATATGATACATGAGCATGCTCTTACGTAATTTAAATCATGCTTCTCTAAATTATCACATTTATAATAAAGAGATGATGTATAACCAATGCATAACCTAAGGTGGGATTTTCTATATGTGCATACCATATGAAATATAAATCAACATACATCTCATTTATTAAACCAAAGATTAATGGATCGGGATGAACCTTTACGAAACCGAAATGAAAAATTCTATCTATTACATTTTTCCATCGAGCAAACTGGTTCACAGGCGAATCGGGTCTTGAATCGTTTGGCGAAGATCCATCGTTTAGTAAACGCTTCCATGTAAACGATCGTTTAGCACACACTAGACGATAGCGTGAATTGCTAAATGATCGCTTAGACGACAACGAGGTTGTGAAGCCTGATCATCTAGACGATCGCTTAACACGCGAAAAGGTAAATGATTTACCGTGCGATTACTCCGCGATCGTATTGTCAGTAACTAAGTGATAAGGCTTGCTGAGCTATACGATTGTCTAGGATGTGCGCACATTAAACGACACCCGAGCATCCGATACTTAGTGATCACCTACCTCATCATCTACACGACCGACCAATGCTTGGTCGTCTTCTTCCTCGAAGAACAGCAACCCTTGCTCCGAATTTCTTCACGAACAACTCAAAACTCAAACTAACTTTGAAATACAGACTCGATAGCAATTAATTATGCCCAAAAACACAGCGGCCTTTACAATTAATTGAAAATGTAAAAGAATTAATCATACCGAGGTTTCATCCAGAAAACTCCATTAATCCACACATCCACAAACGATTTAATAATTAAATAGAGAGTAGACATACGACGCCCACCGAGAATGTATATGCAATTCTTTGCAGCAATGAAATTGGAATATTAGAAATCTAGCTCTGATACCAATTGAAGGAACTCTTACACAATAGTACCTATGAGCGGAACCAGATCTTTCCGATTTCATTGTGACAGAATTTCCACACATACATTCTAACATACAGATATGCATTAAAAACTCTAATTACTAGCATGCTTTAAAAGATAAATACAAAAGACCAAGAGACTTACCAGTTAAAGACTGTCTTCACAAGAACTCTGTCCAACCGTGAACGAACGCCTCTCGTTCTTACTCGTCCAGCAAGCAATCGCCTAGCAGCACCACTGTCATCTACATGAACAGCAACGCACAAACAAAAGGCAACCGGGGACGACACCACCACTCGAAGCCCTCAGTATTCTCGGAGTGAGAATCCAAAGGGTGGACTTTGATGGAATTAGTAGAGGGAGGAGGAAAACCTAATCGGGTACTACGAATAAGCAAGTGGGAGAGGAGACTATCGTATAGTCGAGTGCTTGGTCGTTTAGGTCGGGGTACACGATCATGTAGTAATTGCTAAGCGATCATCTATCAAAAGGTAAGTGATCGTTTAGTTACGCTCGGCACGCTAAGCGATAGTCTAGTAAAGGTAAGCGATCATTTAGATAATCGCGGGCGATCGTTTAGGGAACGTGGGTGTACGATCGTTTAGTAGATGGGCGCTATCGTATAGGCTCTTAACACTAAGCGATAGAAGCTTTTCACACCGTGAGCGATCTTACGTGTCTTTTTCGTATCTCTTGCAAAATGAAAACTATTTTCATTTTATTCTTCAGTTACTAGAACTGAATTCAACTTCCCACTTTCACACGAATTTGGAGAAAACATCGGTCAATTATCTCATAACCACCCAATTAATAAAATAATGAATATAATCATATTATATTCATAACCTATAGTTTAATATCATATATTAACTATAGTGTTTTCTCCTCTACTTGATATAAATCATATTTATATCCAATTTCCTCCAAAATAATGTATCTCATACTTTTAGTCAATCATATCATATATAATTAACCAGTTCAATTATATCATATATAATCGAACTACCTCTTGTCAATTTGAACATTTCAAATTGACCCAAAAATTGATTCTTAACTTGTATCCAAGCTACCAAGGGGACCTTATGGACCTATGGCTCAAAGCTCCAACGGTATGTGAATAGCTGACTAAACTCTTTAACTATGAGATCCACCATCTGTTAACTGCCAGGCATTCTAAGAAAGACCGACAGTTGAACTCTTCTTACCACAGATATGTTTCTGTGTCCATCGGATATAACCAATCATGAGTATGATAACCCTTCACAGATGCTCTTAAGTACAACTGGGCCAATTTACCGTTTTGCAGTTGTAGTTACATCTCACTTCTTAAGTACCACTAAACCCTCCAATGAACAATCCAACATAGTCTAACTATGTGTGAACACCTCTCGGGCCAAGAGAAGGTGTGTGGCGCCACATCGTTTAAGCCTTGGAATCAGCCCTTAAGGAAGCTATCTAACTACTTACCCCTGCTTCGGGGGAATGAGTGAATTTCATCTTGTGTAGCTGAGTTCCCAGCTCCCAAATCAGACGAATCCTCAAAGTGGTATGTTTGAGTCAGCTACCTGGCCACTCGCACCCATGCAAATCAAAAGACCGCCCTCAATGGCAGGAGTTCCCAACTCACTCAGGATTGAGGTCATGTTACCTATGGTCATCCTAGTGAAGTGAAGTCTCTGTCATGAACGGTGTTATATAACGAGACATTAACACTTCGTGGTCAGGTCTTATATAAACTTTTTGTATAGAATGCCCCCGCTTGCATGTCCCCTACATGAATGATTAGGATTAGATCTTCTGTGACAAATCACAACACTTGTAACTATTCCACAAATCAGGTCGTATCCATAGCATTACCAAGATAAAGTTTCCTTTCTATATTCATATACTACAGATAATTTTGGCTATCACTTAAGACATGATCTACTTGTATATCACCACATACATGCTTAAGTTACATAAAGATAACCACAGATTTTATTTTATTGATTTGTGGTAAAGCAAATAAAACGTTCAAATGAGAAAAATCAAGAAGTGATGTAAATATCATATATTATACATCACAAGCGTTCGTACAAACTGTTTACAAACTACAAAACACGAGACTTTAGGGCATCAACCCCAACACATTTAACATATGTGTTTATATAAATATTGTTTCTTATAAGGACAAGGTTTACCTACTCATATATGTAGATGATATATTGCTAGCAGGTAGGTCCAAAGTGAAGGAGTAATCTAACATGCAAAAGAACAAATCAGAATCAATAAGCACTGTAACTACTCTTAATTTGAGTTTTAAACATGCTATTCAAGTGAAATTCATAAAGGGTTTGAAGCAAACATTACCTTTGAAGACTTAACCCACGAATTCAACAAAACTACTTCAAGATTGAGTTTAAAACTTCAACAAGACCACCACCAAGATCTTTTCCACAAGGCTCAAGAAGGAATGTGTGATGGAAACACTCAAACTAAGGTGAACTTTAGGTGGTTTGAGAAGGGTTTTCAACTCTTCAGCATAACAGTTAGAAATCCCAGGTTCTTTCCTCAAATCCATGCATGAAGATGCATTTTATAGACTGATTTCATGCAAACACATAAGGCTGCATGGAGGGCAGCTCCTCCTTGGAGTTAATTTGGTAGAATTTGGTGATATGCCATTATAAGAGATAGTGGATTTTTCCAAGATTGAAAAAATCCACTTTTCTTTGATTTTCAATCAATTTCTCAAAATTGATTTTGGTTTTTAATTTTAAATAAAACAATTTTATTTAAAATTTGTTTTACAAATTAATTCAAATATTAATTTATATCAAACTAATTTTATTTTATTTTAATTAAACCTTTTAATTAAAATAATATTAATTTAATATATTAATATTAAATCAATAAAACACTAATTCCACCAACATAATTCAATTTCATATTTAATTCATAATTTAAATATTAATTGATTATCCAATTTCGTTTAATTTCATCTAAATTAAATGTTTTATAATTGTATCAAATACAATAAATTGATGTTGGGTTTTGTGTCCTAAAAACTCGCAGTTTGTAAAATAATAAATATTTTATATTATCAATATACTTGTTATTGATCTCATAAATTGTATGAAAGTCTAAATCCAATAAATTAAGACCCATGACTATTGTATGAGTACTTGAACTTTATATGGAGACATGAGAGTGGATCAGGTTTGAGTAAATAGTCAAAATGATCTGTGGTACATCAATAAGGTTGGGTACCTTATTCTGGTAACACCATTGGATGTGACCTACTCTGTAGTTGTTACAAAGAGTTGTAAAGTGCTACATATAATGTGATCCTAATTCGTACATGTTACGACATAAGGAGTGGGGGCGTCCTATGCAATGAGTTTGCATAAGATCAGGACCAAGAAATAAGTCACTCTTACTTTATAACGTTGTTTACTATTTAAGACTGACTATTTCACTTAGATGACCTAGGTAACTTGATCTTAATCCTGAGCTAACTATGAATTCCTATTTATTCGGGATTGCCCTTAGATTTGCATAGTTGAGGGTTGGCTCAACAACACCGGCTCATTAAGACTCCTATTTCAGGGGTAAGACTGGATAGATAGCTGGGGACATAGGGTACAAGACAGAGTTCATGCCTACCCGATTTAAGGATAGGAGAAAGGTTATTCTCTCAAGTACTGAATCCAGGTGTTGAACAAGGGGTCTCACCCTCTCACTGGGTTGAGGGAGTTTGGTTTAGTGATTGGATCACAAACCAGTTGTTCATTAGAGAATCAGTAAGGACTTGAGGAATAAGACGTAATCTCGAAGGTAAAACAGATATTTGACCCAATCGTTATTATGAACAACTTATGAAAGGTCGACTTACTGATTATGGTTAAATCATGTAGACATAATATATCTACAGTGAGAGGAATGCAATTATGGGTTTTAGTGGAGAGACCCATTAGTTAATGAATGAGTATTTATTTGGTTTAATGAGTTTAGCCAATTAATCTTAGATCGTTGAAGCACATGATCTGTAGGTCTGCGAGGTCCCCTCAATAGCTCATAACAGACTAGCTCTAGAATAGTGTGATAAGTTAATTTGAAACGTTCAATTTAGAATTAAGAAATTAGTAATTATATGAGATATAATTACGTGTTTAATTTAAGAATTAAACGAAATAGGAGAATTATATATATATATATATATATATATATATATAATGATTTAAACATATAAAGATGAATATGTGTTAAAATTAATTTAATATTTGATATTAAATTAATTAAGTTTTATTTAATAATTAATTTATGAAATTAATTAATTTTTTTAAAAAAATCAAAATAGATTTTTTAAATCAAATTTTGATTTTAAGATAAAATTGGAAAAAGAAAAACAAACAAAACACTAAAATGGAAATAAGAGATTTTCCATTATCCATCTTTGTAGTTGCTCACACATGAAGCATTTGCTTGGCCTATTCTTTTCCAAGCAACTCTTTTCTTTGCATGTTGATCTGCAATATAATGAAAAGATTGGAGTAAAAATTGGGCATGCAATCTATAGAGATTTTGAGAGAAAAATTTGGTTTGAAGAAAGAGTTCTTCGGCTAGTTTTCTATAATGAGCATTTCTCCTTCTACCCTTGATTCAAGCTTATTTTGAGTCCCACAACTCAATCTAGAGCACCAAGAGAATAGTTAGGAAGATCTTGAGGTGGTCTACAACAAGATTTGGAGAAGATAACAACTGGTGAAGGAGCTTTGAAGAAGTTCTACAAGAGATATGTCTTGAAACTCACTTGTTTCTGCGAAAGCATGCTTTACATTTTGCCAAAATTAGTGAATTTGAGTGCTTAGATGATTCTTGTGCTTCCGCTACTGTTGATACAATCCTACAATTGAAAACCCTAAAAATTGAATTTGAACATTTCAAATTCATAACCCTAATTCCAAAATTCATCTAATTAATACTCAATTTATTATTCCAATTTATGAGCTAATAGAGGGACCTAATGGACCTACAAATCATGAGCTCCAACAATTTGTAACTAATCAGTTAAACTCTTTAAACCGAATTAATTATGACTCATCAACTATCAAGGCACACCACTATAGCTTATAGTTGCACTCTTCTCACTGTAGATATATTTCTATTCATTTTGACCATAATCAGTAAGTCGATCCTCCACAGGTCGTTCGTATTTACAGCTGTGTCAAAATTACCGTTTTACCCCTGTAAATACATCTTGCACCTTAAGCTCCTATTGACCCTCTATTGAATAACTGATTTGTAATACCATTTATAGATCATATCCCTCTCTATCAAGAGAGGGCGGGGCCCCGTTGTTCAAGTCTAGGCATCAATGCTTAAGAGAACAACCTATTTGCTAACCCTAAATCAAATAGGAGTGAATTCCATCTTGCATAGCTATGTCCCCAGCTATTTACCTGGTCTTATCCTCAAAATGGGAAGCTTATTGAGCAGTATTGTTGGACTACTCTCACTTAGGCAGATCAAAGGATAATACCGAAATAAACAGGAGTTCATGGTTAGCTCAAGTTTAAGATCGTGCTATCCTAGGTCTTTTTAGTTTGAAATAGTCAGTTTTAACGGTAAATAGTTGTTATAAAGAAAAGTGACTATTTTGAGGTCCAGTCTTATGCAAACTCATTACATAGGATGCCTCCACTCACATGTCTCTACCTGAATAATTTGTGAATCACATCATTTGTATCAGTATACAAAATGGGTTGCATCCAATAGTGTTACCAGGATGAAATATCCAACTTCATCTATATACTTATAGTCCATTTAAGCTATATACTATAACTTGATCCTGTTTATGTCACCACATAAAGTTAAAGTATTCATACTATAGCCATGGATTTATTTATTGGATTTTCATAATAGAATGCAATATCAATGACTTTATTGGATAAAAATACTCGATAATATTTTATTGATAAATAGAATGTTTAACACAAAATTTATGAACTATGAGTTCTAGGACAGTCCCAACACAAAGGAGATCTAACCCATGTTAAAAACCTCTTAAAAGAAGAGTTTAATATAAAGGACTTGGGAGAAGTAAGCAAGGTCCTAGGAATTGAGATCCAAAGGAACAAAGAGGAGTTTAAAGCATCAATCAGTCTAATTACTGTGAGAAGATCCTTAAAAGGTTCAACATGAATGATGCTAAACCTGTGAGCTTACCTATTGCTCAACATTTTAAGCTTTCCTCAGCTAACTCTCCTAAAGATTTTGACCATGAACATAAAAACAGATGGTTGTCATACCCTATAGTCAAGCAATCAGAAGCCTAATGTATCTAATGATTTCTACCAGACCTGACCTCTCATATTCAGCTAGCCTAGTTAGTAGATATATGTCTAACCCTGGTAAGAGACACTGGGAGGCTACTAAATGGATCCTAAGGTACTTGGTTTGGTCTAAAAACTCAAGATTAGTATACCAAAGGTCAGCTGAACCAAACTTAGAACTTTATGGATATGTGGATGCTGACTATGATGGTGATTTGGACAAAATGAGGTCCTTAACAGGTTATCTTTTCCTTTATAGTCCTAATCTAATCAGTTAGAAAGTAACACTACAGCCTATAGTAGCCTTATCTACAACAGAAGCCAAATATATGGCTTTAACGGAAGCAATCAAGGAGGCATTGTGACTTAAGGGATTGCTGAAAGACTTTGGAATAGATCTTACATTGGTGAAACTCTACTATGACAACCAAAGTGCTATCCATTTGTCCTGAAATCCACAACACACTAGAACTAAGCACATTGATATCAAGTATCATTTCATTAGAGATAAAATTGAGACAGGGGAGATAGAAATTCTAAAGGTTCACACTTCAGCCAATGCAGCTAACATGCTAACAAAACCTGTTTCAAAGCTTAAATTAGTTAAATATCTAGAACAGATTGATTTCGAGCTTCCAAACACAGGGTAGACACAATGGTCAGAAGTAGGAAGATTAGAAGATTGCAAGGCATTAGAGTCAAGGTGGAGAATTTGAAGAAGCTATGGCTCAAATACCTCAATTTTTATTTGTTTATAACTAACTTTGTGATGTAACAGTCAGTTGGTATACTCTATAAATACCTCTGATCATTAAAACAAAAACAAAGAGTTATCATCTTTTTCCTAGTTTTCTGTAAATAATAAAAGTTGTACACAATCTTCAAATAGTAAAGAACTTGAATCTTCCAATGGATGTAGGCAACCTTGTTGAACCACGTAAACCTTTGTGTCTCATCTTTTTGCCTTTATCCTTCTTGTTCATTCGTATTCAATCTTTCTACAATTCGCGTGCCATATAATTTCATTTCAAATCGTATCAAACAATAGATTATTGAGTTCATTATGCATCGATCTTCGCTATCGAGTAGCTTCGAGTTAATCACTTTCACCTTCGAGTCGCACCGAGTATTGATCAAGAATCATCGAATAAGATCGAGTATCAATTTAGTTGTCATTGAGTTCCATCAAGGATTTAACAGAAACGGGTCAGACAAAGAAGGGAATTCTCATCGAGCATCGAGTAGGAAGACATCGAGCGTCGAGTATCGATCAATGAGCATTTGACAGAATATTTCTTAGCCTTTTCTTCATCTTTCCAGTGTTGATCTTGAGTTTTTGGGCCTAGTGAAGAGTGGTTATCCCAACAATAAGGTATCCAGCCTTATCCATCTACTATAGACCTTTTAGGTTATCACTTAAACATGATTCATCTATATATCTCTACATACATGTTTAAGCAACATATGATAACCTTGGATGTTAGTTTATCGGTTTTTGGGTTTAATGCTACTAAATGTCAAATAAAACATCTCATATTTTATTAAATAAATAAATTGTTTATACAATACAATTATAAACTATAAAACCTTACGAGATTTAGGACAGCAACCCCAATAGTGTTGCAATGGTGTCATTATCCATTCTCAAATTATTTTCCATTTTTGAACTTCACCATGATCCAAACCAATTGTCCTCCCAATCTTCATGGTTTTGTGAAGTCCGGTCCAAGATGGCCTTTGACTCAATGTATGTCTTTTGTAGCAAGTGACCTTCCACTCCAAATTTAGCTGCAGTGTGTGATGCTTCTATAAGTGCATGATAAAAGATTTCCATTTGTATGCAATCCGACAAACCGTTATGCAAATAGTTTTTAACTAATTTCTTGAATCTCTTCCAAGCATCACTCAAGGTTTCTCGATCCCTTTGTTTAAAATTGGTGATGTCTCTTTGCCTCTTTGCATTTTCGATGAGGGAAGAACTTTTTCATGAATGTAGCCACCATCTGTTTCCATGAAGTGATTTCACCTGGTTCTAATTCATACGCCCATTGTCTTGCTTCATCTTTCAGAGAGAATAGAAACAAGAACAATCAAATTTCCTCAACTGTGACATTTGGAATCACAAAAATGTTGTAAATCCCAATGAAGCTCTTTAAGTGGGCATGAGGATCTTCTCCTGGTACGCCTCTAAACTATCTGGTTGTTTGGATCATCTACAACATTATTGATTTCATTTCAAATCGAGTACCTGCAACTAATAGTCTCATAATGCCTGGTGAAAATTTATATAGGTTAGGTGAAGCATAATCTCTTATTGGTCTGTTGCGATCATTTACAAGAAGTATGGGATTTGCATGTGCCAATGTGTTATTCACCATGTTGTTGCCTCCGTTATTGATCACATTTGGTGATACTGGGTTGTTTTATTGATATCCCATTACTCAAGTTTTGTTTCTCTATCATCTCTTCCGGTTTGTCGCTATGCATCTATGGAAAGTCTGTTCAATCTCCGGGTCATATACTAGTTCGGGATTGTACTTTCACTCATATAATGTTTTGCACCACTTCTCAAACAAGAAGGCAATACACCTAAAATCTAGATCCTATGAAAATCAAAAACAAAAATTTCAGCATGAACCAGTTTATCGTAGTCCCTGGCAACGGCGCCAAAAACTTGTTGTGCTCTTGAATGGTGCGATGAATGATAGTCTTATGTCGTGCTTTGAATCCTAAATTAGATGAATAGTTTACTTTAAATGAAATGTTTTCCTATTTAGACCCAAATGCAAATCTAAACAGAGTAGTCTCGGTGAGGTCTGAGGTCGAACATAAGGACATATCGTTTGATCTTAATGCAGTGGATTGTTTTCAATTATGCGATGAAAATGTTGTTTCCTAACTAATGAATCACTTACAAGTATGGTGGAGTGGATGATGGCTGGTGCATGAATGGTGATACGTTGAATGATGGTGAATGTGTGATGACAATTACAATCACTATATGAAGCAATGTGCATTGAAAATGGAGAAAATATCAATAACTAGATAGGGTTTAAGAAACGTCTACTAACATTTTCCTAAGCAGTACATAAGTCATGCGTTCATGACTATAAACTCATAAATAATGAGCTTCACCTCTCAGTGTTTTTAGCTACAATGTCCTATCTCTATGATACATGCAATGAGTTTTTATTGTAACAGGTTAACTTTATTTTTAAAGCCACCTCTTTCCTTGTTTAATGAGTTCCACAATCACATACTCTCCCAAGCAATTGATTGTTTCTACTAGACCAATCTCTTGATTTGATCTCAGCAACTCACTATGTATGCATTGAACAAGATGAACGCATACTTATGCACAACTTAGTAAAAATATTAATATATCTTCCTCAACCCATTAAGAATTTAGTCGCTCATGCTTACGAAAAGAGCTATAGATGGATAGGATATGGAAGAAATTGTATTCATATTAAGAATAAAGAGTTTTTCAATCTCTACAATTTAATACAAAAAGAAGATGCCAAGAAATATATAATAAAAAAACAAGAAATGAAAATACCAAGCCATAGGTCACAATTGGCTCTAATGGTGGCCGCTTCAATGTGATTGCAACAGTGATGGTGGTCTCTCTTCTCCTTTTTTAGGGAAGAAAACTGAGCTCTTACTCAAAATTCTTCAAAGAAAAACTTGAAGAAGTGGTGGCAATGGCTAGTTTTAGGTAGAGAATGAACAGAGCTTTGGCCAATTTCTTGGTAAGAAATCTGAACTTATCTCATACTTAGACAAATCTTCAATGGGCTATTTAAGGCATCAAAAAGAAGGTTCTTCACCTTTCTCTAATGATGCACCGACACCTTGTATTTAATTTCATGTCCTATTGCACTGACTACTCACGTCACAGATTCATTGCTCTGTTGTGAATGTCTCAAATCAGCTACCAACCTGCATCTTGATGTGACATCCACTACCTGTGGATCTATCATTTTCTCTCTTCATGTTTCAAGTCATTAAGTGGTTTTCTACATTGCAAAATTGGGCATTGAGCTTATCTAGGCTGCAGTTTTTGCTTACTTGGCCATTTTTACTTCATTTTATTCAAATCCTGCATTCAACAATGACCAGTTTTATAATTTCCAAGTTTATGGGTTTTTTAAACTCATGAACACAACGTAAGATTATTTGTTATGAATTTCATATCAACTTAATGCATTTTCCTCTAAATTTTCCTAATTATTCTAAAGAAAAAGATACAATAACTTGTATTTCATATCAATGGGGAAAACAGTTTTTCTTATGCCATAGGATACCATACAACTAAGTGGAGTGGAGGAAATTTCATATTCATATTTATTAGTCTATATTGGTTAAGTGACATATTTGATTATTTTATGTGTAATTATTAAATGGACAAAAGTATTGAATTTGTTCAATGTGTATATATAGGTTTCTTTGGAAATATTTTGAAGTGTCAAAAGTATTAAATACATTCAAAGTAGTTGACTCAAACAACACTGCACCTTGTTTTGGGATACTGACCAATCAAGCAAGGACTTTATCAATGGTCTTCTCAAATCAACCACAACAAATGGTGCTCATTGCATACAATCTAGGATAAGAGTTTACATTATTGTATATTAATTGGATTTTTACGTAGCTTTTGATAAGAACGTAATCATACTAATGTTCATTCATTCTAATAGGGGGTCATTGGATATTCTGTGTTGTTAACGTACATGCAAATACAACACATATTTTAGACTCACTATACTGTAGAGGCTAGATGATTTAAAACATGTTGTAAATATGTAAGTTTGTTAAATATTATATTAATATAGTTAAATTTTCAATTATTTAAGTTTGTTAAAAGGTTTACTTTTGTTTTTGAATGTTCTTGTCTTTTATTTAAGGCAATGAAAATGTATATGGTTCAAAGTACTCACCAAATACAAAAATTACAAATACGACATGGTTCTCTGTAAATGTAAATAAAATTGAGTTATAATCAATTAGTTATTATTACATATACAAAAAAAAAATCTTATTATTGTTATTTAATTTTACGGTTCAATGCCCTCGCCAAAAAGGTTGCGTGGAGTGTGGGTATTATGTGATGACATTCATGAGAGAAATTTTACATCATCCAAATACTCCTATCAAGTCCCTTATTATATGTCACTATTCCAACTTTTTACATATTGTGAACTTAATAATAATGAACTTGTTGTAATATCGTTATTTATTTGTTTGATGTAGTTTAATACTAAGAATCCTTTTACCCAAGAATAACTGGATGAGGTCCGAGTTGAACGAGAGGAGCATATGTCAAACTACACTTGAACGGATTGCATGCATGGTGCCATAATATATGGCTTTTGCTTTGAATGTTTAGTATCCCTTAGGCATTTTGTGTAACTTTGTTTGGCTGTAAAGTTGTTGAAGAGTTTTCTGAAATTTTGGTAGATCATAGGCATTGTATAATTTTGATACATATTGTGTAGCATTATTTGGTTGTTAAGTTGTTGGAGATGTTTTTTGAAATTTTTGTAGATCTTATACATTTTCTATAGATTTGAAAACATGCTATGTAGCTCTATATTGAAATTCAATTGTGAATTGATCATCAATACTGAAATGATATGATAGATTGTATTCTCTGAAGTTCGTCTTTGTTTTACTAAATATTTGTGTGGAGAAATTATAAAAATTGTTTATGTAGGATTTGAGTTCCATATTTTGTTAATAATTTGTTGCAGGTTATAACAGGTATGATGTCAGTGTTAATCTGACATCTTAGTATACAACATTAACAGCTATTAAATATCATCTAAACAAAACAACTTTGATTAGAATCAACGTTAGTTCTTAACTATCTTCCATGACCCGTATTATGTTCGTCACAAACAGACATTATACCTAATCGTCATCGTATTATGTATGATGGCATGTTATGATATTAGACCGCCATCATACAAAACCGCCATCAAATGACTATGATAGGATGATAGTTTATAGCCACCATCTTAAACATATATGATGGCGGAAAAGTTGATGGCTGTTCAAACCAATCAAAGATAATCGACCATTGTATCCTAAGATGACGCGGGATATAATGGCAGTTTGTAATCCGCCATCATATGTATATTATGGCAGTTTAGAACTGACAACTAAAACCAAAATTGTTGTAGTGCTTCTACATACCCATCCCACATAATTAGAGAATTTTGGAGACGAAAGTGGGCACTTCACAGTTTTGACCAAATTGGAAAAGACAATCTACATGTCCTAAAAGTCGTGTGATTAAATTATCACTCTATATCTACTAGCGAATCTAGAACTTTATATAAGGGCACAATCAAATATAAGGTTAGAAGAATAGCCCACAAAGTTTCGATTTTTATGTTTAATAGATTCGTAAAATATCAATTTTGCATCTAATACGTTTCTTATATGATATTTGAAAATGTTATGTTAGATATTGAATTTAACTTTTTGCTTAATGTGTACACTCAAACATTTTAAGAAACAATTAGTGCTATCAATTACAAAATTTAAATTTAATGGTTTAACTAGACATAACTTTTTGTGTCTTATAAAGCAGTTAATTTTCAAATATTTTTAATATATATGAAATTTATTAGATATAAAATTGAAGTAATTTCTAGAATTATTAGACATATTTAAGAGACTACAATTAAAATTGAAAGTTCAAGGATTCACAATTTTGAAAACTTATAAATTAAACTTGTAATTTAATATTTATATAAATGTATTTTTAAATGCACTAATATATGATATTTATATTAAGTAATGCTAATTTAAAAAAATATTATTAGACTTTTTCCGAATTATTCACCTAGAAATAAAAGCAAAAAAAAAAAAACATTTGATCAATTTTCATAAAATGATTTTATAAAGATATCTGTGGGATAAAAATTAAAATGGAATTAAAATTTATGTTTCAAGTGTACTAATTTTTAGATATTATATATATATATATATATATATATATATATATATATCTAAAATGAAATAATAATTTGAAACAAAAAAAAAAAAAAAAAAAAAAAAAACCTAATTCAAGGCTCCAACCCTGGCCTTGTTGTGCTTACTTAGTGACCTAGTTCCTGAACCAACTTCGATCACATAAACTTATTGAAAACAAACAGTACATATCTTAAAATAAAATACATTTTTCTTTTAATTTTTAATAAAAAGTGACATACATATACATACCATTTGAGTGGATACATACCCTCCTAACCTTTTAATAGATTCGCCCCTATCTACATTGAAAAACAACTATAGAGGTGGAATTTGAAAGTTCTAAGAATAGAACAACTCATCATGCATATCATTCGATGAGAGAACAAATAAATTATTATGGACAAATGATAGTGTTTATAGCTTCATAAAAGAACACATAACTTAAAAAGTAGTGACAATTGAATAATTTTTAAGTAGGGATGACAAAAATTTCCATGAAACTAAATCCTTGGAAGACCAAGCCTTTGGGATGAGAATACTCATTTGAAACCAGGATTGAAGAAAAAAGAATCTCTCTATCTTTCCTTTTCGAAACTGTAGTGTCAAATGTGAGCACATCCCTTACCTAAATTTGACTCCAATAAATAATTGAAAAGAGGTTACATAGTAAATTTGGTCTCTATAGTTTAGAGAACGTTAGAAATTAATTTCTATGATTTGATTAAACTCTTAATAAAAGTATGGATGAAAAAAATTCTCATGAGTCAAGTCTTCACCGGACCAAATCTCTTAGTAGAGAATCCTCATTTGAACATGGACAAGTTTGAAGGAAAAAAAAAAGCTCAATATTTTCTTTCAGAGATTATGATGGGAATGTGAACACATTCCTTGCCCAAACTTGACTCCAATAAATAATAAAGAAGATGCTTAATTGTGGTGCCCGTGGTTTGGAGAATATTGGAATTTAATTCCTATGATTTGACAAAACTCTCTTAAATAATGTCACAATTGGGATTATTTATGAGAGTTTTATCAATTTTAAGGACTATTTATGAGAGTTTTATCAACCACAAGAACTATTTATGAGATTTTATAAGGACTAAATTCTAATTTTCTTCAAATCATAAAAACTAAATTTGTAATTTAACCTTAACAAGATAAAATAAAGAGCGTAAATTTCGTCGAAAGAGAATTGATCCTCAACCTGGGCTTGATTTACCAAAATGGGGAAACAGAGAATATGAACAAGGTTGAAACATCCTTAACAAGATGGGATGAAATTGGAAGTATAATCCAATTTTGCACACCTCATTACCATCATGTATTAAATTTTTGTCGACGTGTCAATAGTACCATCACCATGATAGGTGAATTAACATTTTTCTTATATCGTGAAAAAAAATCTATGAAACATAACAAATAAAGAATAAATGTTACAAATGTGAATATTATATAAACAATCTATATTTTAACTTGTTTAAAAAGTAAAAAAAAATTCTAGAAATCTCTATCCACATCAACATTTTATAAATATTTCCATTGACATTTTTGTAAAATTAAGTTTATCAATATCGAGATTTTAAACCTTTTTCGATTTTGGAGATTTTAACTCAATTCAATCTTTGTTACTTAAAGGAAGAGGATTAATTTCAAATTTGGTTTTTATGTTAGCATTAATTTCAAATCTCGTTTTCAATCTAAAAAAGTGGTCGAATTTCACTGAATTTCGTAGGATATAGAGATTAATTACTCATTTAACATTTTTCACATTCTAATTTTCTATTAACGAATCATAATAGAAAGTTCATTCTTTTTATTTTCAGTTTCATCAAAATATAAAATTTTAAGTACAACAATTTCACAATTTTCAACCTTGGCCCTCATATCGCACGGTTTTCGATTTCCTTAAAAAATGGTAGATTTTCTCTTTTCCCTCCTCCATCTTTTTTTCATTTTATATATGATTTGATTTTGAATATAATTAATTACGTGATTAATTAATATTAATTTAAAAAATTAATATAAAAAATAAATCAATAATAATCTATTAAAATATTTAGTTAACTTACTTTTATAATAAAAATTTATTAAATAAATTCAATTATTTTTTTACAAAAACAATTAACTAATAACTAATAATCTCATAAATATATTTAATTAGTAAACTAGGATTGGTTAAATTTAGTCAGTACAAAAATTTATTTAATAATAATAATTGATTACTTATTGTTTTTTTATAATGAGTAATTATTTATTAAAATTAATTTTAATTTCATATTCTATTCAAACATATAAAACTTTTTTTAATATTCTTTATTAACATATCATTTTTTATTTCATTTTTCACTTTTTTTTAATAATATATTGTTCATTAAAATATATTTTTTATATTATTCAATTAAAATGTTGATAATAATTAATTATAAAAATGATTAAGTATTATATTATAATTAATTTGACATTCATTTAATAAGTTACTCAATTTTTAAATATTAATAATCGAAGTTATGGTTGATTCTTAATAATTAACTTTTATCAATATATTGAATAATATATAATTTTTAATTAATTAATCTAATATAGTTATATAAGATTGTCCTACTTAATTTTATAAATTAAATAGAAACATAGTTTTGATATACAACTATTTGATTCTCGAACATCTTATTATAAGACATCGTTTATTTTAAAAGATTCTTTATTCTCAAGCATCTATAAAACGGAGGATTAGATGGAGTGATTCAAAACTCTAAGGTGGTAGATTAAAATAAAAGTTTAGAAATAATGATGGAGATGGATTAAATATTAATAATAAGGGGAAATTAAAATAGGTTCCATGAACAAACTTATAGTTGAAAACGACGGTTAAGATTTCAATACTGAATTGATTAAAATTTAGTTTTCCCGTTTAGCCCCTGGACTCTTCATCATCCACCTTCCCCTTCCCCTGCAATCTAGGCTAGGGTTCCTTCGAATATACCTTCTTCTTCTTCATCATCATCATCATCTTCTTCTTCTTCTTCTTCTTCTTCTCCCTCTTTCTTCCATTTTCCCCCATTTTTTCTCATATCCGGTTACCTTTGCGCTGAGATCGGACCTTATAGTCCTACCATTCCGCTTCTTCCATAACCCCCTTTTTCTTTTTACTCTCACATCTCCATCTTCTTTTTCTTCCCCTTTTCTTTTCCATTTCCATTTTTCACAATTCACATCACTTTGACCATATCTGGACTCACTCTCTTCCTCCGATTCCTTCCTTTTCCTCATCTTCCATCGGGATTTTGATCATGACCGTTCCTGCTTCCGGTTTTATGATGGAAAACGGCGGATCAAGTTGCCTCCCACTCCCCCCAGATGTCGAGAATCGGATCGTCTCCGAACTGGTGAATGAATCCGAGTCTAATTTAAAAGAAGGCAATCTCTACTATGTTGTTTCTAATCGGTATTGTTTCTTTTGTTTTCCCTATATTGAGAGGGTGGCGGATTATAAGATTCTGATTGTGGGTTCGGTTCAATTTTTTATTTTCTACTTTTCAATTTGAATTTCACGTTTTACGCATTTATGGGCATTCTATATCATGTTCGATTTATTTATCCTAAGGGATCTTGATTTTCTTTGAGGTTTGCTTGGATGAATTTTGTACACGTAGATTGATGAGGCTCATTGGAATGCTAGAAATGTTTATGCTGTTGTTCATGCAGGTGGTTTAGAAGATGGCAATTATATGTCGGACTGCCCACTGAAGAATTTTCTAGCGAAGATCATTCCTCTGATTCCCAACACTCCAATGTGGTTCCTTCAAACGTGGTTGAAAGACCTGGTCCTATTGATAACTCAGATATAATCATTAATGGAAGTGATTCTTCTGAGAACGATGATTTAGAGCTAAAAAGTTTTTTGGAGGAACGGCGGGATTATGTTTTGGTTCCCGGTGAAGTGTGGGAAAAACTTTATGATTGGTAAGATGTTCTCTCATTTTCATTATCAAACTACCCCTGGACCCTTCTACTATTTGTTGTTTTGTTGTTTCTTCTTGCCTCTATTAGGAATTACTCTTTACGTCCACATGCTTTAATTCCTATCTATAATTTTATATGGTTATCTGTATAATAACTATATTTGAAGTATGACTACGGTTGAACCAAAAAGTAGGAACCAAATTTCTGTTATTACTCCTGTGAGGAATTTATGAAAAAGCACCCCAATTTATTATTTATATCAATTGCCTTGGGAATTTAATTGCAAAATGAACTAGATATTGCAGCATTATGAGAAGTTATGATATTTTTAAAATATACTGTTTCTTGAGTATTGTATGCCTTCCTTTTGAATCCATGTGTATACAACAACTGAAAGAGTGAGGACGCTGCCTCATGTAGGTACAAAGGGGGGCCACCATTACCAAGAAAGATGATATCTCAAGGTGTCAATCAAAAGAATTTTTCTGTGGAGGTTTACCTACTTTGTCTAAAATTGATCGATGCCAGAGATGGAAGTGAATGTACCATAAGATTGAGCAAGAAGGTATTCTTCATATTTTTCCCTCTCCTTTGATTCATTAGAAACTTGGATGTTGCCTGTTGGTCTATATTCATATATGTCCTACTCTTCTCTGGATGTGTATTGTTAGCAAATACAGAATTCTGTTTACCCACTCTCTGCTTTACAGGCCACCATATCTGATCTTCGTGAGAAGGTGTTTGCACTTGAAGGAATAAAGCAAGAAAAGGTTTCTGACCTTCTTCCTTTCCTTTTGCTTGTAGAGATGGGATGAAGTTAGTATTATCTTCTACAACTAATTTGGATCACTGCTTTTTGGTATCTAGCAGGCGTGTATATGGGACTACTTCAACCAGCAAAAACAATCAATATTGGATGTGACAAGCCAAACTCTTGAAGAACTAAACTTGCAGATGAATCAACATGTGAGTACCTATTCGATTGATCTATTTATAGTATAGGCATTTTGATCCAAGAAGGATTAACTTTGGGGAGTGTGTATAAATAGTGGATAAATCTTTCTTGCTTTCATTTCCTATGATTCATTCAATCCTAATGTGTGGCTATTTTAAGGAAACATTAATTACTTGTTACGCTGACAACTTTTACCATTCATGTTGGACATCATTATTCTTGGAAGACGGTTCTTATTAGAAAGCTTGAATGGTAGTGAAAATCATGAAATTTGATTGGAAGTGGTTCAAGTACATCACTTAAAATTCTGGTGGCTTTGTTAGAAAGCTTGGGTCCATTCTTTAAGGCATGCCATGAGTAGCATGTTCTTGGGTGTGTTTACAATTGGATATCACCTGTCTAATGAAATGGAATTTTTAGCAGAATTTCTTGCTTCCTATATCAGAATTGTAACTTATCAGAGTTTGTGGGTCCCATATGTAAAGCCTGTACGGGGGTTTTGAGGTAAGAAGAATGAAACGGAACATAACTTGAACATGAGATGGATAATTGGGTTGAGAGTTCTGGAAGAAGCTCGAGTCCATGAGGAAGAGTGACTTTGATTTTTTAAGCAAAGTTCTAAGTGACTGGGCTTTGTGAATTGAATACTCTCTCAATTGGTTCTGGCCGTTCTGGGTGAATGTGCGTGTGAGTGTGTGTATTTGATGAATGGTGACCCATAATTTAACGGTGTTTCTTGTTATGTATTGCTTTGGGTGGCTTTGGTCGTATCTTTCGTATACCAACTGTCATATTTGTTATCTATTACGAGATACTTATTCTTTGATGTTTCAAATTTGGACAATCGACAATTTGGGGATCTTATTCTTGTAAATTCACTTTATTGGAGATGCTCATTCTAAATTCATCTATTTTTCATGCACTTTTACACCCTCTTCTGCAGATCCTCCTTGAAGTTGATGGACCTACTCCTCAGACTGGCATGGATGCCACTCGAAATGAGTTAGCTTTGGTAGCCCTTGAACCTTCAAGGTCACCTCTGTCAATTGCAGGAGGGCCAGTGATGTCAAATGGGCATTCATCTGGTTATGGTTATCAGGGAAGTTCTTTAAGCACATCAGTTTCTGACATAGATGATAGAAATGATCTTAGTAATACTGCTAAGAAAAGAGAGAAGGGTGGTTTGGCAGGGTTGCAGAATTTAGGAAATACATGTTTCATGAATAGCGCCCTTCAATGTTTAGTTCACACGCCACCCCTTGTAGAGTATTTTTTACAAGATTATTCTGATGAGATCAACGCAGAGAATCCTCTGGGAATGCACGTAGGTGGCTTTTCTTGTCTCAGTTTTGATTTTCTAAAATATATTTTTAGTCCTTCGTTGGTTGATTTTGCTTTTGTGGAAGTTAAAGTTGATTTTGTGGGTATATTCAATGCTTCTGTAGGGAGAATTAGCCCTTGCTTTTGGTGAATTGTTGAGGAAATTATGGTCGGGACAAACCACAATTGCACCACGTGTATTCAAGGGAAAGTTAGCTCGGTTTGCTCCTCAGTTCAGTGGTTATAACCAGCATGATTCCCAAGTTAGTACCATATATATCTGCAATAATCCTTGTGTCATACATGGTCTTGCTCATTTCCTAAGTCATCTCTCTATGCTCCCATTATTAGGATACTGCTGTGTTTGCATCTTTATTGTTTTATTTTAGTTGTGAACAGCTGAATTCATTGAAAAGTTTCTTATAAGTAAGGATACTGTAGTTGTGAATAGTTTTATAGACTTTGGAAGCTTCATATGTTTTATTTCAGTCATCTAATGGCAATTAGTGGTAAGCTGACAATTTTGTTAAGGTCTTTGAATTAATGTCATTTCTGGTACGTGGACAATAGGCTATCTTTTGATGAGATTTCAACTATCATGCCTAGCATTTGATGAGGCAGTCTCACTCAGGCATTTATGATGCCATTTTCTACGTCATCTTCTCTTCTCTTTAGATTGTTTTTCTTCTAAGTCATCTAAATACATATGCAATTTATTTTTCTTTTGATCGTCCTTTTAGAAACTTCATAATAGAGATTTCATAATTTGAAATATTTATATGCTTAACACAGATGATTCTGAGGGTTTTTTTTTAAAAAAATGTATAATATCACTGCTTTCAAGCATGTAACTCACTTTATGCTTTAATGGGGTTGGGGCACGTCCAAGTCTCTTTGGAGAGGTATCGCATGAGAGCTTCCTTATCTGTCTCTGTTTATTTGTAGCTTGGTTGGGGATGGGATGATACTTTTTTCCAGGAAGATAGGTGGTTAGGGGATAGACCCTTTGTCCAGCTTTTCCTCGTCTTTACCACTTGTCCTCCATGAAGAATGTTTTGGTGGCTGACGTTTTGCCTTAACCTGGGTTTCGTCGGTCGTTATTTGATAGGGAAACAAGAGACATTGTTAATCTACTCTCTTTATTGGGGGATTTCTAGTGTTCTGATGGGAGAAGGGGCTTTCATGTGTGGTGCCCAATCCCTTGGAGGACTTCTCCTGTAATTCCATTTTTCTGTCATACCCTTTTCCCTTGAGAGATTAGGTCTTTGCCTCGATGTGAAAGATGAAAATTCCTTACCTAAGAAGGCTTTATTCTTTATTTTGTAGGTTCTCCATAGTAGATTCAGTATCTTAGACAGGGTGTCGAGGATGCCTTCCTTGATGGGGTTGTGGTGGTATATTATTCTTAGGAGAGCTGCAGAGGACCTTGACCATCTTCTTTTGAATTGTGATTTTTCTTATTGTGTGGACTTATTTCTTTGATGAGTTTGGTATTGTTCTAGCTAGACAGTGTAATTGCTGAGAGATGTTCGAAGAGTTCCTTCTTGATCCTCATTTTAGTGAGAAAGGAAAGTTCTTGTGGCAGGTGGGAGTGGACACATGTTTGGTCCCTTGCTAGGTTCCATGTTTCCTTGTGGGCTTTAGTTAGGAAGACTTTTTTTTTTTTTTTTTTTTTTTTTTTTAATTATCCACTTAGTTTTATTTTGTTTGACTGGAGGCGTTTCTTTTAGTTAGCTTTTGTATTTTTTGTGAGCTCTTGTTTTTTTGTATTCCTTTGCATCCCTTCATTTTTTTTTTTCCCTCAATGAAAGTGTGGTTACTTTATCCATTAAAAAAAGAACTGGCATCATCAATGTCTGTTTATAGGAACTTCTTGCCTTCTTACTGGATGGACTGCATGAAGATTTGAATCGTGTTAAACGGAAGCCTTATTTTGAAGCAAAGGATTCTGATGGTCGTCCAGATGCAGAAGTTGCAGAGGAGTGTTGGAGATACCATAAAGCAAGAAATGATTCTTTAATTGTGGATGTTTGTCAAGTAAGTGGCTTTTGATATATGTGGGAATCTCATTGCATAATTATCCTGCTTGGCACCGTTATTATGTTAATTATTGTATGTAGTTCCAAGCTGTATGATCTGTAGTTATATAAATATTAATTGTGCTAAGAAATGTTCGTGTTTATTCTCATAAATTACATCATCCTTTTCAATATTTCAATTAAAGTCACTTGCATGCCGTTTCATCTTAATTTAATAGAGATAGATGGGATGTCTTAAGTTTGTTTTTGGTTTGGAAATTTAGTTATGATTTAAATGATTTATTTTATTTTCTAATAACGTACGATTGGTTAAACTCATCACAGGGTCAATATAAGTCAACATTGGTTTGTCCAGTTTGTGGAAAAATCTCAATTACTTTTGATCCATTTATGTATTTATCGTTGCCACTACCTTCAACTGTCACTCGCAGTGTGACAGTGACTGTGTTCTATGGTGACGGTAGTGGTCTTCCAATGCCATACACTGTGTCAGTGCAAAGACATGGTTGCACCAAAGATCTCACCGTTGCATTGGCTATGGCATGCTGCTTGAAGAGTGATGAAAATCTTCTGCTTGCAGAGGTTAGCTTATGACTTTGGTTTATGCTTTCTTATTTCTTCTATTGTAATATTTTATTTTGATGTATGATCTCCATTCTTTTCTTTTGTTTCCTTTCTTTTCCTTTCTTACTTTTATCTGAAGTTTTGAATTTTTTGTTGTCAGGTTTATGATCACCGTATTTACCGATATTTGGATAGCCCTAATGAATCTTTAACTTCAATTAAAGATGAAGAGTATCTAGTAGCCTATCGCCTTCCGAAAAGGGAGTCTGGAAGACCAAAGCTAGAGATCATTCATAGATCACCGGAAAAGTATGCTTTCCTTTTTGAAGATTCTAATATGTCGCGTGTTTGTTATATGAAGTATGTCATATCCAATAAGGTGGGGTTATTGAATGAGGCATGTCAGCTTTAAGCCACTTTGGCTGGGGGCTACCTGACAATCGGATGTTCGGGACTTTGTAATCAAGTTCATGTTTGCTTACTCCTTTTTGTTGTTCAGTGTCTTTCTTGAGTAGTTGTTTCCCCTCTAGTTTTTGGTGATTCTTTTTTAAATGATGAGAAACAAAAAGTATTCATCAATAGAAAAGAACATACTTGGGCAGAGGGAAGAGTGAACCCACCACCACGAAACACTTTCTATGGAGAACCAACACCCAGACAAGGTTGATCAAAGAGTTTATCTAACTGCAAATGATTTTCTATTTATTGCTTCAAGTTGAGGCTGTGCTCCAATCACAGGATGGAAGACCATTCCTTGGAAATGAAATAACGTTAAATAAGTGGCTCATTGCTTCCTCATTCTGACAGCGAACTTCGAAGTTATCACTTTGTGGTCCATTCAATATTTTGTATTTCGAATGAGAGTGATTGTGTTTCATTATTGATTTTCATGTCCATTTCAAGTTCTCGTATGGTAGATAGAGCTTGGCACTTATCAGCATATTTTCGTCCTATACTATTCTGTTTTCTGTTTGCCTGAATGTTGCTAATGTGGCTTTTGGTCTGTAGATGCTCCATGGACCGTGTGAAAGTGACAGAGAGAAAGCTTTTTGGAACTCCTCTAGTCACATATTTGGGAGAAGATTTTCATAGTGGAGCCGACATAAATGCAGCTGTGTCAAAAATCCTATTGCCCTTGAGAAGAACATACTCTTCAACTAAAGCTCATGCTAGCAAAGAAAATGGCGTTGTCTCTGAAATGAATGATGAACCAGCCAACGGCAGTCCTCAGTCTGTTTCTAGGAGCCAGGCAATCGACATTGAAGTAGAGGAAGCATCTGAGAACGAGCCATCCTTTCAACTTCTTTTAACTGACGATGGGGGCTTGAGCTGCAAGCCAATTGACAAGGATTCTGCTATAAAATATGGTCCACTTATAAAGGTTTTCTTAGATTGGAACGGCAGAGAACATGAATTATATGATGTGAGCTACATCAAGGATCTTCCTCCTGTTCACCAGACAAGGTTCATGAAGAAAACACGGCAGGAAGCAATCTCTTTATTTTCTTGCTTGGAAGCATTCCTGACCGAAGAACCTTTAGGTCCTGATGATATGTGGTAATTTTGTGTCCCTTAATCTAATCTTATTTTGAATATATCCGAAATATATTGTGGCTCTAACTATATACTTGTTTGTCTTGCACCATTTTAAATTTCCTCTTTGCGCAGGTACTGCCCTGGGTGCAAAGAGCATAGACAGGCTACAAAGAAGTTAGACTTGTGGATGTTGCCAGAGATTATTGTTTTTCACCTGAAACGTTTTTCATACAGCAGATACCTTAAAAACAAACTTGATACCTTTGTTGATTTCCCCATTCACAATCTTGATTTGAGCAAATATGTCAAAAGCAATGATGGAAAATCTTACTTGTACAATCTATATGCCATCAGCAACCATTATGGTGGTCTTGGTGGTGGGCATTACACTGCATATGCGAAGGTACGGAGTTTTAATTCTTTCGATATATCCCGAGCAGCATGAATTGAGTACTTGGACTTTGAAAGTTTTAAGGTTCATAGCCAATTAATAAATTATTTATAACCTGAATTTTCCCTCTTTTTCTTAGTAAGAAAAGTTATCAACCATTTAAGGATTACTTTAAATGATAGTTTCTTGTGATGGTCACGGATCTTGTTATTCAAATCTGCAGTTAATCGACGAGAAGAGATGGTACCACTTTGATGACAGCCACGTTTCCCCGGTCGGCGAAGAAGAGATCAAGACCTCAGCTGCTTATTTGTTGTTCTATCAAAGGGTGTAAATTTGACTTGGAACGACAAAGCTCAACAAATCCTTTACTAGAAGTGGCAACTCTGGATTTTGCTGTTTCAGCTTCATTCCGGCGGCTACAAGGAAGCTTAGTTTATCATGGTTTAAAGCATTAATCAAGGCCAAACAAAGGGGAAAGAAAGAAATAGAATAGATCTGATTTTGCCAGAAGTAATGCGGAATTCTACAGTTTGGAGGTACATAAAATATTGAGTTCTGGTTTCAGCAACGTATATGATTTGATAATCAAAACTGGATTAGTTCTATTGAAATTACTTCACTTATTCATTAACTTTCTTGAGAGAAATTTTGTTGTGTGATTAGGTGGGTAGTGTAGATTTGTAAGCAAAGCTGTGCCTCTAGAGGCAAAGTGGCGGTTGCCATTCATTTGTTAGCTCTTATATTTTCTACATGCTACTATTGTTACTCTGATTAAATCATCAATTTGGAAAGCCTGAAATACTTCTCATGTCATAATGTTCCCATAGGAGCCGTCATTAAGGAAACTTTTAGTGTAATGCTAAATATTACTAACCCTTTGTATTTCTACTAACCCATTGCCATTGTTATCATTTTAAATGACAATTTAAGTTCTCCATGAACTTCTAAATATTTCTGTTTTGAATTTATTGTTCCTGAACTCTGTATAGAAAAGGATACTTTAGTTATAAATCGAGTTTGGAATTCGAACATCCTATATTAGACATTTGTGCATCTCATTAAATTGTTCAATCATAATTTATTTTGTGGCAAATTTTTCTTTCTTATTTCTTTTTGGAAATATGAACATCCTATACTAGACATTTATGCATCTCATTAAATTGTTCAATTATAATTTGTTTTGTGGTAAAAAAAAATTTCTTATTTCTTTTTGGAAATATTTTAATTTTTTTTTTGTGGGAGTGATGAGGAGATGCATAAATAAGATATCCAAGTCCTACCCTTTGTAAAATTATAAGTTAGATTTAAATATGAAAGGATAGATCTGAAACATTTCCGTAGTTATGCTCATAGAATTCAGCCTTTATGACTGGTAGAAGTATTTTAAGGTTGCTTGCTTGAAGTGCCATTTTTATGAAGTGACAGACATCGATTTCCAATAGGAGAAAAGAAGTGACAGACATCGAAGTCCATATTTTACAACCGCATTTGTTGGGAAACTGGTAATTCATAATTCAATCATAATACGTGCTTAATTTGTCATTTCCAAAGCTTGATTATCAAACTCTTCCCTTCCATGCAAATAGTTCCAAATTAAATTAAATGTAAAAAATATATATATTTTTTCGGTTAATTTTTCATATTTGCATTGGTATACTTGTAAAAAGAAAAAGGCAAATCCAATAAATATCTGAATATTTAACAAAAGTCCAACTAGAGCCAGAAGTGTGGAGAATAGAGAGGTATATAAAAATGGCAAAATTAATAAAATTAGATACCAAATGGCATTACAAAAAAACAAGTTTGGATCATCCATCCACCAGATTTTATGTCCATCCACGAACCCAATTCACAATCAGAATTATTAATTACTAAAAAACTGAAATATCAATATCCCTGTAAAAAGCAAGATAAGAAAAAAAAAAAAAAGATATTAACAGATCAGATCCAGCTCATAATACCAAATAGAATGCATACAAAAAAAGGAAATGATAAAAATTCCAAACTGAACTTTTTCTTTTATCACATGGCTGTGTCAGTTGTTTGCCCACTCTATTAAGTGACTAGTGGTAAATTCAAGAAACTTTCATTGATATTGTTGCTTTTATATCATGAAAATGTTCGACCATTACCACTTAATCCTCCTTTACAAACAAGTTTTGCATGACCAAATCTTCATTCATCTTACATAACTAAGATGTAGGAAAGCAAAGATATCAAGTATAGAAAATGTCCAAAATAAGTGAAAAAAGAAAAAAGTATGGAGAATAGTATAACTCAACTGGTATAATACCTGCATTATCAACCTCAAAATCAAAGGTTTAATTTCCCACCCTATATGTTATAAAATAAAAATAAATAAATAAAAAAAAAAAAGAAAAAGGACGGTCTACAAGGAATTGTACACCACCCCACATGTTGAAAACTAGAAATAGTAGTTTTAGAATTTCACTAAAAATAAGTGTCCTAAGAAATGTGAAAACTATCATAGAAATAGGAAGAAACATATCATGAACTTGAAAATCAAAATTGTTGCCATTTTAGTTAACTGCTTTAGATACTACAAAAATGGTTTCCATTCATAATTTTTACCTTTCGTTAGTAGAAGTAAAGGAGAAGCCGAATAACTTTTGTTATGCTCACACACAAAAGAATGACAAAAAGGAAGGCAGAGAAAGAAAAGAGAAGGTAGTCGCGTACAAGGAAAGGAACAGAATTTTTACCTTTTCCCAAATCCGACGCTGCCTCTTATTCTCTTTAGCATCTTCCAATTTGCTTTTAACGGCTGATTCTGATAAATGAAATAAATCCAAAGCATCTTTCGGAAACATACATTGAAAAATAAATAATCTCCTAAATTCAAAGTAGCAACTTGAACAGCATCAGAAACAGCAACGCTGACAAGAATCCAACCCTATGGTTTCTCTCCTGCCATCAAAAAAATCATCACTGTTTTTCAGTCTCCACAAACAGTAATGCGAAACAGATACATAATGCTCTAATATGGAACAGCAACTTACTCAAATATATCCAGTCATTTAATTCTTTTGAATAATTGAAGATTCAGTTAGTTGCAAGTAAATTTTCAATATCAAGAGAAAGGGGGAAATTTGACCTCCAAAAAATGGCATTGTGTTGCATAAAAGGATCCTAAAGCAGAAGTTTGAACTTGAGCTCATTTTACAACCAACTTGGTTTGATAGCTTGAGTTTCCAAAAGGAATTGGAATGTCTATTTTAACAATTAAATTCAAGAAAACTACCGAATTATACCCATTTCTCTTGTGAGAAATAATCATAAAAACAAATTTTGTTCTGGACCACGACACTGGGAATAGGGATATGCATAAGGCTGAAAATTAAAATGTTAGAATGCCTCAAAATTAACTGATGAGAATCCAATGAGTTACGAATGGGCTAATGTATGATGTGCTCCCACCAACGAAATCACAGAAATGGCCCCCACTCAAACACTTTCCAACTCATATTCACCATTCTAATTTCCTATTCCTTGATTTCTCTATCAATTTTTTATTATTAGGGAAAAAAAAAAAGGGAACGACCCAACTTCAATCTCCAGTGATCAGAAAGTTTCTCCCCCGAATTACTGGGAGAGTGAAAAATAAAAACTTTTTACATTAAAGGAAGCTTTGCAAGAATGTGGCTGATAATTCTGAAGCATTAGAACTTTAAATGTATGGGATAAATTTGCAAAAGGTTAAGTCGCAAATTTGATCTAAAAAATTTAGAATTTGGTCTCTATAGTTTATAATTACAATTTAGTCTCCATAGTTTGATAAAATTTTCATAAACCGCCTCTATGATTTGATAAAAGGTTTATAAATAGTTCTTCGTAGATACTATATATGAAGGTTATCTACGAAGGTTTTATAACTATGAAGATTATATATGAAGTTTCATAAAATTATAGGGATTAAATTCAGACCAAATTTATAATTTAAACTATGGTAAAGAGTAGCTCATTTTTCTTAACCCTGTATTTGCTTCTAATTCTACCTTTGTCACTTTATGAACCCAACGCAAATCAAGCAAAAAAGATGCAATAATCATTGAAACAATAAAGGTAACAGAGAAAGAAAAATTACCATGGCGGAGGAAATGGCCAAATAACCAGTGGAGGTAGTGGGAGGTCCCGGCGGCGAAGGTTGCGAGCTGGAAGTGCCATGAGTTCCGTTTCCAACGGCGTCGTTAATGGAAAATCCGAGCTGATACACCGGCGTACCATCAGGCTTAAAGAGACCATAATTCCTCTCCGAAGTTGGTCCAGGTTTCATATTCTCGTTAAACAGAGCAAACACATAAATGTTGAGGTCCGAGCTCGGCCTCAATGGCGTCCCCTTCTTCTGGCAGATGAACTTGAGTAGGTTACCATTGTACTTCTTTGCATTCTCCTGAGTCGCACCGGCCTCGTCTTCGTCTCCCTTCGATGGCCATCCAGTCTCCGATATATGAACAGGAAGTTTCTTATAACCAACAGCGGCGAGCGCATAGTAAACTGCGTCGATCTGTGCGAACAACATGTTGTCGTAGTGAAGATTCGAGCCGGGATCTAAAACCCCTTGGTTCGGTTGGAACAGAACGAAATCCAGCGAAACCTGCTTCGGATTCGCCTTGTACGCGAAGTAAGGGTACGCATTGATCAAGAACGGGGAGCCGATCTTGACATGGAAGTCCAAGATTGGGACTAAACAATCAACTAAATCCCTACGGAAGACTCCGGCGGAAGGCGGATAGGAAGTTTCAAGTATTGCCAAAGAATGCGCCGTCGTCACGGCCACCTGCTTATCTAGCCCTAGATTTACGAGCGCTGTATGCACGCTCTGCATCGCCGGTAGTAAATTAGCAGTAAGAGAAGTGTCATTGAAGGTTAATACCTCATTGCCGACGAAGATTGAAGTGATTTTAGTGCCAGGGAAGTACGCTTGAACATTATTCTTCACCCACTCTTCAGCACATGCCGGATTCTTCATTTTAGCCAAGTACTCGTTTCCAAGTCCGACTATGAACTCCACGCTCGTATTAGCAAATGCGCGAAGAACCTTCGGACTCGCATCGTACAGCTTCACCTTTGTAGCTCCAATTGATTTCACCAACGGAATTACATTCTCCGGAGCAGGAAGATTGTTCGCTATCTGACCATAGTTCACTCCAACTGAGCTCACCATAACAGGTAGCAACAACAAACCTTCACAAAATCACAAAATTCAATATAGCTCTAACTGAGCAACACACCACAATTTCACAATAATCCACATCTTAAACCAAAAAAAAAAGAAAAAAGAAAAAAAAGGCGGAAGCTCATGAAATTCCAGATCACCTGAAACCAGAAGTAGAACGAACGAACCGCAGTGCTTGAATCCGAACCTTCTCAGCTCCATGGAGCTAAACTTCAGTAGTCTTAGTGAAATTCGAAGTCCGGAAATGCCAATCACTGCACTGAAGAGTGAAAATAAGGAGCGATCTGGAGCTAGCACAGAAACGCCGTCGTCGGAGAGGTGGTTGCTGGAGAAAGCGACGATGACCCGCCGGCCGCCGTCTAGTTTGAGTGTGGACAGAGAGTTGAGTGTGCGGCGGAAGTAAGGCGAGGAGCCGTGCGGTTATGGTCATTTGTAGAACGTTGAAATGGACGGCGTAAAGTAAAAAAGTGGAAAACGGGAAAAAGAAAAAAGAAAAAAGAAAAAAGAAAAAAGAAAAAAGAAAAAGAAAAAAAAGTGTTGAGTATCTATTCGTTAAAAACATTTTGTAATAAACTTTACAATTTAGTATAATTGTTTTATGACAATACAATCATTTGTTAATTTTCCATTTAACATATGATTAATGCAAACATCATGACATGTTTTCGTCCAATCTTTAAATTTACAACAATTAAATTTAGTCACTGATCTAAAATAAAATAAACCTTAAAGTCTAATCATCATATATTTTAAATTTAAATCAAATGATCATAGTTAAAGTTATTATTCTGACCAAAAGTTCAAGGTTTGAATCTCCTCAACATGATGAAAATTAAATTAAGGGTATGTTTACCTATTTATTTGCAATTTAGGGTATGGTCGTAATTGGATTGTGTTGTAAAGGGAATATGCTACAATGGTAATCAAATTATTCATGATGTTTACTAACGTGTAATAAGATGGGTTGCATCGTAATGTGTAATGGGAATAAAATTTGAAAAGATCACCAAAATCCTCATTTTTTTTATTCTATTAAGTAACTTAAATTTTATATTTTTTAAAAAAATTAATACCGAAACTAAAAAAATGTAGCATTTTAAAAAATTAAATAATAATTATTTTAAATCTCGTTATGTAAATTCATGTTTTTAATTTGATTGTAGACTTATATTTACAAAATAATCTCTTTTTTAAGTGATAGAATATTTCTAACAAATATTTTTTTTAGATGATTATATATATAAACAGAGTCGCTAATTATATAAAATCTAGGGTACTTTTTTTAAATGATAAAATTACTAGAAATATTTTTAAATATAGCAAAATGTTACTATCTATCAATGATAGACACTGATAGACATTGTTGCCTATTGTTGTCTACTACTAATAGATAGTGATATTTTTTTTATTTGTAAATAAGTTAGACTCATTTTATTATATTTGTAAACAACTCTAAAATCTATAAAATGAATATATATTCTTTTCTATTTTAAAAGAATAACAATAATCTCAAACTACAATATTAAACCAAAGCTAGAGCGCCTAGCGTGTCTGATTTCTACAGAGCAAGTTGGAGTGAGAGTGAAATGAGGTTGGAGAGCAAGTTAGGAATTTATTAACGCAATCAGAAATTTGGAACTCGAATTCGAGATTGGAAGCTCAAAAAATAACAATAATCTCACTCTGCAATCGTAAACCACAGCAAGAAGTACCTAGCATGTCTGGTTTTGGTCACATGGCAAGAGTTGGAGAAAGAGCGACAACAAGATCAACCCTAAGCCAGAGCGAGATCAAGCATGAACAAAAATGAAAAAATGCAAAGAAAAAATGAGGCATTCAAGGAAAGTACTAGGATGGAGAGAAAAACTGTGTAAAGTTTGACAAGTCCGAGTTATTTTGGTCTTCAGAAAAGAGACTGACGTGTTTCTGGTTTCTTTACCGGGAAAGAGGTTAGAAACGTACATGCTTTCGAAGAAGTAAAACGGGGACTATAAATGGAGAAGTTAATACCAAAATGTTGATAGGCTCAGTAGTGAGAATGAAGAAGAAGATCAAATCGAGGTGTAGAGGCTCCAGAAAAGGGCAAAATATGTAAGAAAATTTTGATGGGTCCCCCATAATTTAGCAAAGGAAATCATAGTATCAGATAGAAGTAATCAAATTGTTGGATTATGGGCAATATAATTACATGGGCCCCATGACTTCTTTCCATTTACAAAGTTGTGTAAACAACCACAAAGTAATCAGGTGAACCTCGTTTGCCTAAATTGCGTTGCATTGACTTCGATTACAAGATGATAAATGTACCCTAAAAACAAACTTTAAATAGCAAACTAATAACATTATCAATTTAAACTAACTTCCAGAAGTGAAACATTTTAAATCATTTTAAACCGGTTCTTCATGATAAGTAGTTGTTTTCATTTTATTTCAATTAAAAGCAACTCAACATCACTTAATATAATTATTCTTCTAAAACATCTCATCAAAGTAGCAAGTAAAGTTGTCAAGTAATTCATTTTAAAAAAGTAAATAAAAATAGAGTAAGACAAGCAAATGAAAATTATACACACGTGTGAAAATTTTACCCTATCGATTTTAAAACAAAATTATTGATTCATTATCGTTTAAATTAATATCGATCTTAATTGATATTTGTCAAAATTAAAAACTTCCTCAACATTTAATGACCCTATCTTCCAATGATTCTCATCCCACGTGATGTTTTGCACATATTCTCACTCTTTTAGGAATGTTCTAATAAAGTATTATTCCTTTTGGTAGTGACCATATTCATATGCAACTTTAGAGATGGTAAATAGAATGGAGTGAAGTTGGAGATGTTCGTTTCTAATCGAATTTGAGATTCTCTATTATACGCGACTTGGATCTTGGCTATTTCATTATGTAAATGGTTGAACAATAAATTAGAAAGGTACACAAGATAATATCACCCCAACTAAATCAAAGAGTAGAAACAAACAAAATAACCAAATGGAAGAGAAGGTCTAAAAATCAAATTAAACTTAAAAGATAAAATTTTTGTTCCTATAAGATAATTGAGAATAGTTTCAATAGCAAATTTAGGGATCAATTGTAATGAACCTAAATAGTAAATATAATTGAACTACTTTTATCGCTTTACTCAAAATTCACCATATTTCTCTAAAACAATAACAATAATGATAACTATAACAGTAAACATAACAATAACGATACGACGTACTTTTCAAACACAATTGGATTGAATATGCTCGATTGTCAATCCATTTACATTTGTTGATTAGAGATTTAAAGGTAGAACTCATGTGCCAAGTTCCAATATGGATGCAAACTACAAGTAAACAACACAAAATATAATCAAACAAAGCCCGATTTTCTTATTACCATTGATTATAATAATTCCTATAGTTTGATATATACCTTCGTAAGGAAAGTATTTGTGAAAATTTTATCAAACTATAAGCACTCTAAATTTTATCAAAGTAACTCAATTCTAACTTTCTAAAATCCTAAGGAGTAAATAAAAATAAGAAAGGGTAAATTTGGCAACACGACTGCTATTCCATCCCTATTGAAATAACCTAACATTAGCAAATTGAAAGCTATTAGTCACCTCTTTCGTTCACTCATACATTAGGATGTAGAGACTGAGATGGTATAAAAAAACTAATCAAAGAAATTATTTGGTAAGACCGCCCCAATATAGTTAACAATGTATTTCACCATGTACGAGAGAATACTGCCTCAAGTTTATAGCCAATAGTTGTTAAGGCACATGCAGAATCCAATGATTATTATCACATTACGGAGACATTGACCAACCAAAATCAACCACCCGTACCTGCCTAACAAGACCCATCCACATGCACAACAAAAGACCAAAATTTCCAAAACTATGAGATGCATTATACTATATTATATACTTACACTCTACAACAAAAGATTACCAAAAGCAAAAAGAAAAGATTGCAGATGTAGTTTATTATCCAATTCTTTTTTCTTTGATGGAATACAACAATCACACCTGTCAATTGCCATGTGCTTCAGGATCAACCATCAATTGGAGAGTGGCCTCAGTTTACTAGACCCATTTTACCTGTTTTGGAAGGATATGTGCAAAAAGATCAAACAAATCCTCCAGTACTTCCCTCTCCATATCCATATCCATTGGCATTTAGCATATACTAAGAGAAATTGGGAATTTATATAGCCATACATCACTTCTGGCAGCCTTCTCAAGGAGTCGCAAGGTTTTCCTTGGCAAGAGGAGCAATTTCCTCCCCTTCCATTCCAGGTTGGCTGTTATCGACTCCCAATCCCAACAAGAATTTCTCCCATTGTTTAGCTGGGCCCTGCATAAATTAACACGAGATGACGACATTTTTCCTTTTCAGTTGAATCACGAAATACAATTGAAATACGAGTATGAGAGTATTTGTGATTGTGCGGTTTATGTTGAATTTACCTTCCAAGAGAAATCTTGAGCCATACAATTCTGTATCATTTCTTTGTGGGCAGCAGTGCCGAAAAGTGCGATAGCTCTTAGTACAGTTTTAGCAATTGCAGCTGCATCAGCAGGAGAAACCGTTTCACACTGGCAAACAAGTGAACTCCAATCAAAAAGTTGCAACATGAATTCAGAATGAAACAGAGAAAGAATTGAAAGCAATTATGTGATGCAGATTTGAAACTATCATACTTACTTCGACGCTGAAAGCGCCCATTTGGAGACCTGTATAACCATCAATAACAGTGTCGGCAAGTCCACCAGTTGTGCTTACCAAGGGAATCTGAAATTGAAACATTCTATCACTATCAAGCTATTGTGTTGGATCTGCCAACAGAAATTTTCTATCAGAAAGTTTTTCTTAGTTAAATATGTGGGGTGGTGGATTCGAATCCTCCAGAGTGTATGCCTTTAACTAGTTGACCTACGCACAGTAAACCTAGAGATAACTATGAGTATGTATATGAAATTTTTGGTGACTTACTGTTCCATAAGGCATAGCTTGCAACTGGATGAGACCACATGGTTCGAATCTACTTGGAATGATCAAGAAATCAGCTGCAGCATTTATGAGATGTGCTAAAGGAACGTTGAACTTTGCCACCCCCCTAGCTTTGTCAGGATATTTTATCTCTAGCCCTTCAAGCTGTTGCTCTAAGTATTTCTTGCCAGTTCCCTAGTAGAAAGAAGATGGAAATTAACTTTCATCCAAATACGGTTTGATAAAAGAAATAGGTTATATATACGTACAAGGACCACCAATTGAACATCTTCATGAATGAAGTTTGGAATAGCTGCCGATAGGATATCCGATCCCTTTTGCTCCTCAAGTCTGCCAATGAACCCTATCAAAGGGATGTTCCTGTCGACAGGCAATCCAACTTCTGCTTGAAGAGCTTCTTTCAAGAGCGCTTTAGCTTCCGCAACCTGAAAATGAAGATCTGGCTAAGAAATTTCTTTAATCAATTTAGAAGGGAAATGTGAACAATGTCAGTTAACTTACAGTTTCCGCATTAAATTTGATGGGAATGTATTTGTCAGTGGTAGGGTTCCACTCCTGAACATCCATACCATTCAGTATACCAGTAACCGTGGTCAAACGAAGAATGGTATCCAATTCAACACCCCGCTCAATTCCAGAAACAAGTTCCTGTGCATAGTATGGACTAACAGTCAACACTCTGTCAGATTCCAATATCCCAGCCTTCATCCAATTGATTTTTCTTCCCTTCACAGGCTTTACATACCTAGAAACCAAGATTTCTTAGGACATATTGGGAGAATAAATTTTCTGGGATGCAGATTAACTGGAAAGTAACTGATGGCACTCACCCGTCAGTAAAGTCAAAAGAACTCTTGAATTGGTCAGGCAGATTCAGAAGGGAAAAGTCTGAGAAAGCAAATCTTCCTTGGTAAGCAATGTTGTGGATGCAGAAAGCAACCTTTGAGCATTTAAAAGTGAGTCCAATATCAGCTCTTGAATTTGTATAATGTGATACTAATATATCTACTGAAATAGGGAGAACTAATATGGCACAAACCTACCTTGGCAGTCTCATAAATTCCCCTTGCTTTATACATGGATTTCAAGTAACATGGAAGAAGAGCTGTGTGCCAATCATTGGCAACAAATACAACATCCTCGCCTGCAATGATTAGCAAAGCATATTTTCTTTGTGAGTCATTTATTAACTAGTAACTATTGAATTGAGATTATTGGAAATTATAAAAAAAAAAAAATAAAGAGAATACACACCATATGGTCCTGAAAAGTACTTGCTGCTGTCCAAATTTAAAACCAAAGGTGCCAACAGAGCAGCCTGATGAATAAAGGTATTTGATGGTTCAATGTAAAATAAATGTTGTAACACTGGAAACCATGTCAAGAAGGATATTGATGGAATTTTCAGTTGAACTAAGTGAAAACCTAGCAAATTGGGTATTTTGTGCACGAACTACTTGTAAATGTCATACGGAAATTCTAGAAGATGGCTAAATGAAATTTACAAAAGATTTTTTTTTATTGGAGGCACTCAATGAAAGTTAACGGACTTGGATAATAGAATTCCATGGGCTGTCTCTATATTGCTACGATGCCAATGAACAGAAACGTATTTTGAACAAGAACAAACATTTCTAGGCGTCACAAGGAAAAATGTATATATTTTTACTCCTGTAATCCCACCCACTCCTCAAGCCTGTGAAAAGATGATCTGCAGAAAAGGAATATAAGCTTAGTCACCTGGCACAACAGGCTAAACCGCAACTGATTGTCATCATAATCCACTCCGGCATTCGGCCCATAAAGTTTAGATTTAGTTTTGCCCCAAACCTGTTGACATACACAATGCAAAGCATTAGAAGAAAGATCTGGCAGAACACACTTTAGTTACGAAATTCACATTACCTTTTCCAGAAATATAGGGTGATCAACAAATACTCGATCAACTCCTCGTTTGTAGCAATGGAAAAACCGTACAGTTAAAATTTCATCCCCAACTTGCATCTGGTCATGTTCATGAAAATATCACAAAACAGTTACTTTGTCCCCTCCCCACAAAAGATAATCATTTTCACGAAGATGAAGAACCTATACCTCGACTGTTACATTTGTGTCCCAAGCATCTTTGTACTGATCATAGCGAGGAGCTATAGTCATGACGCGATGTCCTCTAGCCTAAAACATAAAAGCAGTAAAAAATTCAGACTATAACAGAAAATTCTGACAAAATTGCGTTTGAAAGTGAAGCGAAAAACTTCACTTACAGCCAATGCTGGAGGCAATCCTCCAAGAACATCACCAAGCCCACCAGTTTTGCTCCATGGAGTAACTTCAGCAGCCACAAACACTATATTCATCCCTTGTTCACACACAATTTTCCCAGCAGTTGCAACAAGTCCATCAGTTTTCCTGCTGACAGTCCTGCAAATTGCACTTGCAGGAGTTCTCTTTCGCAGCACATCCAAATTGTTCAAGGATTTCAATCCCTTGTGAGTTTCAATTTGGTTCTTCACCCCAACCTGTGAAATGCTCGTTTTAGTCTCTGAGCCTGAAGCCCCATGACTAACTATGAGAGAACTCCTCGACACAAAGTTGGAAACAGTCACAGATCCCATTGAAGCCATCCTTGATCTAAAACAGCGTCCAGAAATCAGAACAATAAATTCAATTCACCTCCAGCAAATAAATCGTAAAATACCATCATTAATCTATGCATGCAAAACACTCAAATTACTCGCGGAATAAATCATGAAATGAACGGTCATGCAACACAAGAAAAAAGTTTCGGAATCCATCTAAATGAAAACTATCATGCTTCATCTCGCTCAATCCGCTTCCAAACAAACTAGATTTCGAAATGATCAAGAAATAACACGACACAAACACAGAATCGGAGCTACGTCAGAACAGGAACTCACATCCAGGTGAACACCTCACCTAAAAACAAGCAAGCATTGGTAAATAGCCACTCACCAAAGACAGACACAACCGTAATATGAAACAGTAAGCAGGTAGACTGTAGACCACCGTTCAAAAGATGAAAACGAAATGTGAAACAATCGCATGGAAAGAAAAGAAACTATCTGAAACTAAAATGTCATCAGGAAGCACTGAAGAAGAAGAAGAAGAAGATCAATGACTCACCGGCGATGAGCTTTTGCCGCAAGAAAAACGTCGCCTCCTGACGAAACAACTCCGGCCACTGCAGATCTCTGGAGGATCCAACGGTACTTGTAGTGGTTCACAGGCTTTTGGCGAGACAGACACGTGGCGAAGAATTAATGGGTGTCCCTGCGAGGAAATCCCATGCGCCTCAAAATAGGATCGGCACGTGTGATATCATGGGAATTGTGGGGCCGCGGCATCCTTGGGAATATACCGGAGATTTGAGGTTAACGAAGATTGAAGAAGGAAGGCCATCTATTGAGTACGGGGAAGATATTTTGTTTAAAAGCAAAATTACAAGTTAGTCCTCTGTCCTCAAACTTTCCAAAAATAAATAAATAAAATAAACTAATCAAAGTATTAAATATAAATATTGAAAATTATGAAATTTTTTAATATTTATGAAACTTCATAAACAAAAATATTAATTTATACCTTTAGAGATTGTATCAATTTAAATCCTCAACTTTGGAGGTAACATCAATTTAAACCTCAAACTAGTATCAATTTAAATTCTAGACTAAGTATATTAATTCAAACTCTAAATTTTCATAAGTGTATCTAAATAAAACGTAATGAAGGTTCATGTTGATATAGTTATAAAACTTCAATATTTAAATTGATATGATTATTAATTTGGAATTTAAATTGATACACTTATAAAAGTTTAAGAGATTTAAATTGATACAATTATTAGTTTAGAGTTTAAATTGATACAATCAATAAAGTGTAGAAGTGTAAATTAATATTTATCTAAAAATATAAATTTAAAATTTAAAATTTAAGGATCAAATTATAAATTAACGATAAATACTAACAATGATGATATATAATTTTAACTAAATATCAAATATTAAAGAGTGGTATTAAAAAATTGTGGGACTATCATGGGGATGGTCCCACAGATGGGACGCAACAATACATTAGAAACGTACATTTAGATTTGTTTTTTTTTTTTCCCTCCTTTTATTGTTATTGTAAGATTGTTTAATTGATTGTTGTGCGTCTACCATGAAAAATTAATTGTGTTTTCTTTTTTTCTTTTATTATGATTTGTGAATATGAACGGTGGAGAATTAAGAGTAAAGTGCCACTTGCTTTGCTTTCCACGTGGAATAATTTATTCAAAAGAAGTTTAGTGACTTCGTTAGTTTAGTCAGAGATGTTGGAAATTCCCGTGTGGAAAAATGAAGGAAGTCACACTGTCACATTACTCATGAGATAAATGAGTTATTCCCTTTAGTGTGAGGTTTCGAAATGAAATTCCATACCATTAAATATTAGGTCCTTCGTGGGATTTTTTTCCATTTTTTTTAAAAAAAACAAATGAAATAATTTTTTTTTAAATAACTACTATGAAAATATTTTACTTAAATAAATAAACTTCTTATTAATTTTTTATAGGATTAATTCCATATAGACCGTTTAAATTTAAGAGAAATTAATGTTTCTATTAAAAGGCAAATTATCCATATATTAATATAAATTTAAATATCTAATTCAAATATATTCATTTCTTGGTCGTCAAACAATAAAACTTGAAATTTAAAGATAATATTTATATAATAATAACAACAACCTAATAATAAATTTTTACAATCAATTAAAAAATAGGCAAATGGGGAGGGCGGGAATTACCCATCTCCATCCTTGTTTAGCTTATTGAGAATTTTTTCACCACTTTCTGTATAAAGGAAGAATCCCTATCCCATTAGGGGTGAGTCTCCGCAGGGAAAATAGACATATTTCATTTTAGTTTCTGATCTTCTAAAAGAAATTATTTCAAATGGTAAAACTATTGAAAATATTTACAAAATATAACAAAATTTTAGAACTATCAATTGATAGACACTGATAGAAGTCTATCCGTGTCCGTTAGCTTCTATCATTGGTAGTTCTAAAATTTTGCTATATTTTGTAAATATTTTAGTTTATTTTTCTATATTTAAAAACAACTCATTTATAAAAGTATTTAATTAATTTCTAAACTTTTAATTTTGCATATATTATTAAATAATTAGCTTAATTATAATAAAATGGAATAAAGAATAAATAGACACCAATATACCCAACAAAGGAAAGAAACATAAAATAAAAAGATACAAGAAATATAATAATTAGAATAAACCCTAATTAACTTTAACATTGCACAATGTAAAGTATAATAGAATTTTTCTAAAAAAAGTAGTTAATCTGTTAGATATATATTTGAATTTTGTGTCTAACGAAAGTCTAAAATTTCAATTTTGTGTCTAGTGAGTCTGTCAGTTCTATAAATTTTTTAAAATGTTAAATAGGTTAATGGTCTATTGGACACAAAATTGAAAATTTAGTGTCTATTTGGTGGTGAATATAAAAAACATAAATTTGAAAACAATAGATTAAATGAGAACGAAGTTGTATTTCATGTTTTCAAATATATGTTTGGTAACTAATTCAGAAATTAGATTTTAGTTAAATAATGGTTTAAAATATGTTCGATACAAACTAATGAATCATAAAGCTAGTTGTAATTACTCACTAAAAATGAATTGAGTTTTTTATTAGATAACTTGAGATTCATCTCAAAACCAATTGGCAATATATAGAGTAGCTCATCTATCTTATAAGGAGTGTGAGATCCCTTTATTTTTTCATGTGAGATTCTCAACATGCCTCCTCAAAACAGTGCCTCTCTTTTATGTTCACCATTTTTTATTGAATCACAATTTCTTTTTATTGGACTGAATACTCGTTTGGGCTTTATGGACTATAATATCATATTAAATCACATGGGTTAATACACATGGGTTCAACCTCATGTTATCTAATATGGTATCAGTGACTTGTCCGGAGCTAAGTACGTGTCGTTAGTTCTACCTAACTCGAAACAAACAATAATTATAAAGCTCGAACAACAACCTAACTAACTCGTAGTTAAAGTGGAATTAAGAGGTCAATCCACAGGGAAATGTTATTTAATCCTTTCTTTAACCAAGCTTAACTATAAAAGCTATAAAACGAGGTTTTTTTTTTTTTTTTTATTAAGACAAGAAACATGCTAAAAATCAAAAGATAAAGAATAGTTGTAATCAAGTTTATAACAATCTTGCTTCTAATCCAATTTAGACGTTCATTGAAATTCTTATCATTTAATTCACAAACGGATTAAGCACGAAACTACTTACTTAATCTAGATTAAACTAGTCTCTACAAAGGCAGACAACTAGCATAACCTAGTCAAGAAAGCATTCTAACCAACGATTAAGGTAGGATAGCCTTAACCCTAATCTATTTGCATGCTTCTACCTCTATTGGGTTCCTTGGTGGTTCTATAGAAGAGAAAACACACGCATTAAGTTCTAGGATTCAATTGCGTCGATTAATTGTTAAGATAACTTACTTAATTAACCGAATTTTCTCCAAATCTAGTAATTAGTGCGTCCTAGGTTAGTCAGCCATTCAACACACAATTACTATTGCCTCTTGGAGATCTCTGCTAGACATTCTATTGAACACATTAAAAGCAACATATTAATCATGAGTGAATGTGACAAAATCAAGCATCTAGGCTAAACATGCTCAGATATAGATCATTCCTCATGCTTCAAGAATTAAAATCAGATTCAAGAATGCTTAAATTCAAATTGGTAATGATAAAGAAAAGAAGAAAACTCGAAAGAATCTGCAAGAACTCTTGAAATAGAAACAAGATTGAATTACTTCATAAATCCATAGACAAATTCATGAAGAATTACAAGTTTTCAATTTAATTTATTTCCATAAATCAATTTTATATATATATATATATATATATATATTTATATGATAACTACCTTATCATATAAAATATATTAAACTATATGTTATATCAAATATAATACATAACATATAGTTTCTATATTTAATAAAATACAATATAACCTATAGTTTCTATTCTCTCGTCAATGACATTTAATATAAATCCTATTTATATTAAATTTAATTATGTGAATCAAATTCATATAATTAATATTTGAATTATATTCAAATATTTATTTCCTCTCAAATAAACTTTATATTATAATGCATCAAATACATTATAGTAATTATATCATATATAATTAGATTAAATTAATTATATCACATATAATTAATTCCCTCAATTAATTTGAACAATTCAAATTTAATCCAAAAATTGATTCTCATTAATTCCCGTTGAACTACAAAGGAGACCTCATGGACCTGTAGCTTGAAGCTCCAATGGTACATGAATAATTAATTGAACTCTTTTAATTAAATTATTCACCATCCATTAACTGTCGAACACTACACTAAAGACCGACAGCTGCACTCTTCGCACTACAGATATATTTCTGTGCCCATTGGATATAACCAGTCAACAGTACAATGACCCTTCACAAATTGCTCGTAAGTACAACTAGGTAAAAAAATATCGTTTTGCCCTTGTAGCTACATCTAACTCCTTAAGTACCAATGATCCTTATAATGAATAATAAATCATAGTCCAACTATGGCCAAATCCCTCTCGGACTAGGAAATGGTGTGGCGCCACATTGTTCAAGCCTTGGAATCAGCTCTTAAGGGAGCAATTTATCTACTTACCTCAACATTGGGGAATGAGTGAATTCCTTCTTGTGTAGCTGTATTCCCTCCCCAATCAAACGAATCCCCAAAATGGTAGGCTTTTCAAGTCACCGATCTAACCACTCTCACTCATATAAATCAAAGGAACGCTTTCATAGAAAGGAGTTCACAACTCATTCAGGATTCAGGTTATGTTACCTATGGTCATCTTGGTGAAATGTAAGTCTCTATTATGAACGATATTATATAATAAGACCAAACATTTCGTGGCCCAATCTTATACAAACTCCTTTGTATAGAATATCTCTGTTCACATGTCTCCACATGAATGATAAGAATAAGATCATTTGTAGCACTTTACAACATTTGTAACATCTACAAAATGGGTCATACTCATAGTGTCACCAGGATAAGGTATCCAACCTTATCCATCTACTACAGACCATTTAAGTTATCACTTAAACATGATCCACCTGTATATCTCTACATACATGTTTAAGCTACAAGATAACCTTGGATGTTAGTTTATTGGTTTGTGGTTAATGCAATTAATTTTAAAATAAAACATCATATATTTTATTACATAAATAAAATATTTGTACAATACAATCACAAATTATAGGTCCCCAACCCCAACAATCTCCTACTTGACCTAAAGCTGGTGGGGTGTACAATGTAAAAGTTAAAACTAAAATACAAAATACACAAAACAATAAATTAGGGCATAACATGCCTAGTACAAATCTCCCACTTGCGCTAACCAAAACGTGGCCTGTCCCATAGACCCATACTTTGTAGGTAAGCCTTAAACACCTTAGTCATGAGGGCCTTTGTAAATGGATCTACAACATTGTGCTTCGAAGCTATCTACATGATGATCACGTCTTCTCAATACATAATCTCTCGGATGAGATGATACTTTCGCTCTATGTTTTTCCAGCGTTTGTGACTCCGAAGGTCCCGGGAATTAGCCACATTATCACTATTATCACAATAAAAGGTGATGGACTTTTACATGTCTAGAACAACTTCCAGATCAGTTAGAAATCATGAGCCAAACAACTTCCTTAGCAGCTTCACAATCTGCTACGTACTCAACCTTCATGGTAGAGTCAGCAATGCGCCATTGCTTGGTGCTCCTCCAGACTACTGCCCCTCTGTTAAAAGTGAACACTAACCGTGATGTGGATTTCCTAGAATCCTTATCAGTCTGAAAATCAGAGTTCATGTATCCTGTAAGGATCACATCTTTCAAACCATACACGAGCATGTAGTCTCTCGTTCTTCGTAGATACTTAAGGATATTCTTAATGAAGGTCCAGTGATCATATCATGGATTAGACTAATATCTACTGACTATCCCCACCGCATAACAGATGTTAGGTTTAGTATATAACATCGCATACATCAGGCTGCCAACAACCAATGTATAAGGGATCCATCTCATTTTCTCAACCTTTTGAGGTTTCTTAGGACATTTTTCCTTAGACAATATAACTCCATGTTTGAAAGGTAGAAAACCTATCTTAGAGTTCTGCATCAAATACTTGACAGATATCTTGTCAATGTACGATGCTTGAGACAGAGCTAACATTTTGTTCTTTCGATCTCTAAAGATCTGAATGTCTAGAACAAGCTAAGCCTCTCCCAAATCTTTCATTTGAAATTGAGTCGCTAGCTAGTTCTTAACTTTAGTCAGTAGACCTACATCATTCCCAATGAGTAGGATATCGTCAACATATAACACTAGGAAAGCTATCGAACTGTTGATGATCCTCTTGTATACACAAGGCTCATCAATATTCTGATCAAAGCCATAAAATTTGATTGCAGTATCAAACCTTATGTTCCAAGATCGAGAAGCTTGCTTCAGTTCATAAATGGACCGGTTAATCCTGTAAACCTTTTGCTCTTGACCTTGGGTTATAAGTCCCTCGAGTTTCTCCATACAAATGGTCTCCTCAAGATTGCCATTCAGAAAGGAAGTCTTGACGTCTATTTGCCAAATCTCATAGTTATAATATGAGGTAATGGACATGAGGATTCAAATAGACTTTAACATGGAAACAGATGAGAAAGTCTCCTCATAGTCGACTCCTTCAACATGGATGTAACCCTTTGCCACTAGTATAGCCTTAAAGGTTTGCACCTTCCCATCAGCACCCTGTTTTCTCTTGTAGATCCATTTGCAACCTATAAGTTTAACCCTATTAGGTAGATTTATAAGATCCTAGACCGTTGAAGTACATCAACTCCATTTCTAGATCCATAGCTTTGATCACTCATCTTTGTCAATATCCTCAATTGCCTTCTTGTAAGACAATGGATCATTAACATTTCTGTCAGCTAATATAGCTAGGATTGCAATTAAACCCATATAACGTACAGGTGGATTCACAACCCTTCCACTGCGTCGAAGTTCCCTCAACACCTGAGGTGGATTTGACATACTAGATGATTCAAATTCAACAACTTTTTTTTTTTTTTTTTTTAAAGTGTTGGGTTTTTCAACAACTTTTGTTGAAGGTTTAGTAGATTCCTTGGAAAGTTCATTCAACACAACCTTATTGCGGGACTTGTGCTCCTTTATGTGGTTTTCTTCCAAAAAAGTAGCATTTGTCGTTACAAAAAACTTTATTTTCCTTAGGGTCGAAGAAGTAACCACCTCCCGTGCCTTTGAGGTAGCCTACAAATAGGCATAGTTTTGAATGAGGTTCTAGTTTCTTAGGATTTCCCTCAATCACATGTGCTGGGCAACCCCAAATTCTAAAATGGCATAAACTAGCTTTACGACTATTCCATAATTTCAAAGGTGTTCTTGTAACACTTTTGGATGGAACACAGGTCAAAATATATGTTGCAGTTTATACTACAAAACCCCAAAACGAATCAGGTAAGGAAGCGTAACTCATCATAGACCAAACCATGTGCAACAGGGCTCGATTTTTCCTTTATGATATACTATTCTATTGAAGTGTACGAGGTATTGAGAGTTGGGATACAATTCCATGCTCTATTAAATACTTCTGGAATGTTAGATCCAAAAACTTTCTACCTCAATCAGATCGAAATATCTTAATTATTTTATTTAATGCATTTTTAAATACTGCCTTGAACTCTTTGAACTTTTAAAGGATTAAGACTTATGTTTCATTAAATAAACATACTCATATCTTGAATAATCATCAGTAAAGATGATAAAATATTCAAACCCTCATCTTTATTTTACATTCATCGGACCACAAAGATCTGAATGTACTAGTTCTAAGCGTTCTTTAGCCCTGTGACCTTTTCTAATAAAAGGTCTTTTAGTCATTTTGGCTTCAAGGCATGACTCACACACAGATAAATAATTTTCTTCTAACTCGCTTAGAAGTCCATTCTTCACCAACCTTTCAATCCTATTGAGATTGATGTGTCCTAATCTCAGGTGCCAAAGTTGGGCATTTTCTTTAGGAAAAATTCAGAAAAAATCTAAGTGTTTTATTTTGAGTTATCGTAGTTTTAAACATTTCAGTGTTATGGAGGGCTTTAGTTTCTAACGGTCTTAGCACATAAAGGTTATTTTCCAGTTGCACAGAACAAATATTGACACCATTCTTTGAAATAAACAGTTTATTTACAGACAAATTTATACAATGATTTTGTTCTAATAAACACTTTACAGAAATTAAGTTCCGCCTCAAACCAAGAACTATAAATACATTTTCTAGCAAAATATATCTATTCTGTAAAGTTAAATAGAGACCTCTCACTGCCACAACTGAGACAACGTGCCCAGTTCCAACCTGCATTATCATCTCCCCAGCTTCTAGTTTCCACCAGGAACTAATTCCCTAAAATGAGGAATAAATGTGGTTAGTGGCACCCGAATCAATTATCCAAGCCGAATCATCATTTTCCACTAAACAGGTTTCCAAAACAAGCAAATCTCATATTTACCTTGTTTGGCCTTCTTCTTTTCCGCCAAGTATTTGGGATAGTTCCTCTTCCAATGTCCCTCTTGGTTGCAATGGAAACAGATTCCCTTTGCAACCTTGACCTTATTGCCATTCTGGGCAGTAGCTGGAAGGTTAACTTTCCCCTTTCCACCTTTCTTCTTTTTCCATTTTTTGATGCCGAAAGAAGAAGACACAAACTTTATTCCAGAGGTCGAACCTCTGTGGAACTTTTTAGAGGATGAAACAATATTTGATTCACCCTTCTATCCCTTGGTTTTGATCAAGGACTAAAAGGTTTGTAGCTTGTTGATCAAAGTAGTAAGGTTATAGTCAATTCTGTCCATAACAACATTGCTACGAAACTGTAGGAAACATTCAGGTAAAAATTCCAGAATGAAGCTAACCTGACTGGATTCATCGATGACGAACTCATTCATCTCTGCCACGTTAAAGTGGACCATCATGTTGAGAAAATGTTCTCGAACAGATGCCTCTTCTTGTGTAAGCCATTAAAGATGTGTTTGAGAGCGTCGTGCCTGAGTTGTGTGGACAGTTGTTCGAACATTGCCTTCAAGGACTCCATAATCTCATGAGCCGTGAGTATGGGATCATGCTTCTTGGCCAAGACTTCGGAAAGACTTGCCAAGATGTACACTTGAGCCTTCTCGTTTGCCCATGTCCATCGCTCGTATGCTTCTCGAACATTTCGAGCAGCATTAAGAACTAGAATGGGAGGATAATCCTCCATTAGGACAAAATGGAGGTCATAGAAGATTAGGATTGTGTTGATTGTGCTTTTCACTGAAATGAGACAATCTTAACTAATAGACATAACAACTTCTTATTATTGTCACTATTAGTTATCATCTTTCGATCATGAATTTATTAAACTCGATTAACAATTCTTGTAAGTACAACCCCTCATTTTAAGTCATAAAGTTCCGTCCCAATGAGCCAACCATAAGGAAAAACCGATTGGGACATGAAACTAAAGTAACCCCATCCATTGCTGGAGTTTGAATAAAGCGTTATGCAAAAATGTCATCCTATAAGGGGACACTCAAGGTTCCACGAGGTCATGCATGAAACTTTACTTCAAAGAGAGACCGAGGGATATGTTTTCACACATCCCGCTCCCATTTACTATAAGCACTATCTCCATTCACTTTGATATTAACCTATACAAATGTCATCTGTAGGGGGACACTCAAGGTACCTCGAGGCCGAGTATAGATCTCACGATGTAAACTTTAAGGGAGAAATGTAAAGAAGAAAAATGAAGTATCATACACCCCATTTTCCTCCCACTAAGTGTTTTACCTAGGGTTAATTAACTTAGAAAAATCCGGCTACTAATTTTAACTAAGTGATTGTTTAATTTGCCCAAAAACAACACTTGCCTTTGGATAGTTAAACAATTTTGATTAAGATCTGTTTAACTCTTTAACAAACTTTAATTAAACTTGCATGCTTGTACAAATCTATCTAATTTGCCTTTCTAGGTAAGTTCTCAAGTAGGGATGTTACATTCTCGTCAACTTAAATACCCCAGCCTAGACAAAACTAGCCTTAGACAAAAGATCCCTTGTAGATATATTTGTTGCAAACTTAATATTTTATTGAGAATCAATTTAATATTATTAAACCGATTAAAAGATTAAACTTATATTTCTAATCTCATTAGAAATGTGATCTTATGTATATCTGAATCATGTTTTAAAACAATTTTAAAAGATGATTTTAACCTAAGGTTTGCATGCAACTCTGAATTATTGATTTTAATTTCTAATTTCATTTTTGTTATAACAATTATAAGCAAATGAAATAAATTAAAACCATACAATGTAATTAAAACATACTTAGGTAATTTTATGACAGTTATAAATTACCCTAAAGTGGTGACATGCTTCATGCAATATCATTTCCTCACTAACATACATAACAATTATATATACTAAAGTAATGAAATTATTAAGAACATACTTTAAACATACATTTATACTATATATTATAACTCTTATAATATAAATGATGCATGTATATGTTATTAATGCATACATGCATGCATATATTATAACATTTATACTATATGATACATTTTATACTATATGATGCATGAGCATGCTATAATATTAAAACATGCATCTAAACATATATTATAACAATTATAATACAAATGATGCATGAAGTTATAACCTATGGTGGGATTTTATATTATATGGCATATAATATGACATATAATAATAATAAAAGAAATAATCATATATCACATGCATAATTTAAAGGCATTAATGGACCGAGATTGAATACCTAAAATAATTAAAACAAACTAATACAAAATTAGAGTCAATCGGTTCGAAACAAGTGAACTGGGTCTTGAACCGCTTGACCCGAACCGCCCAACAAAGATCGCCCACATCCAACGCAAAGCAATAATCATCCAACGCCACGCCTAGCATCGATCGCACAGTACTATCACATGGCAACGATCACACAGTGTCATCACATGGCAAAGATCGCACAGTACTATCACATGGTAACGATCGCATAGTGCTATCACATAGTAACTCACGCCTAGAGTCATCTCTTAGTAGGCATCGCCTAGCAACGATTAAACGAACTTTCTTTTTCTTCCAAAATAGACTTCGTTTTCTCTAGAAAACAAATCGAGAATAACACGAGCGACTCAAAACTTTAAATACAGACTTAATTACATTTAAACGCCCCAAACCATGGGCCCTTACAAACCAATTTTGTAAAAAGAAAAACAATAAACTAAATGCCCAATCCCAAAAAATAATCCATAATTGCAAAACCATACATTCCACGGAACATTCATTATATGAATTTACAGAATGCAAAATCCCACCAGAACACTGTAAAATTAATATGAAATTTTAGGAAATTTAGGCCAGAAACCAGACTCTGATGCCAATTGAAGGAACCAATGAAGCTTCTTGAATGAAACATTGGATCAGACCCAAACCCAAAATTTATAGAACATAAACTTTATAGCAAAAAAATATAGATTATGCATTTAAAAGATAATTGGAGCATGCTTTAAAACAAATATTACAAAATAGAAAAAGGGTCTTACCCTTAAAGAACCCTTCTTCACGAGATTCCTTCTACGAATCTTGTCATGTATAATCTTGAATCCTCTAACCATCAATGAGGACACTACCACGAATGTTACCTTTGTATTGTATGTGTGAGAATCTAGGAGTTTTGTGGGCTCTGGCTATTTTGGAAGAGATGGATTTTGAGAGAGATGAAAGGAAGTGATGGGATTCAGATGTTTTCAGAATGTTTTATGGATCTATGCTCTTTTTGTGAAACCACACCAGGAAGAAGAATAACAACCTCTTTTCCCTTGCCCCACTATCACATATTAGAGAGAAAAGAGAGGGAGAGAGTTACAACTCCCCCCAAAATGATTTTTAAAATAAAATTAAATAAAATAATTTATTTTCATAAATTAATTTAATATATATTTATATGATAACTACCTTATCATATAATATATATTAAACTATATTTTATATCAAATATAACACATAACCTATAGTTTCTATATTGTATCAAATACAGTATAACCGGTAGTTTCTATTCTCTCACCAATGACATTTAATATAAATTTCATTTATATTAAATTTGATTATGTGAATCAAATTCATATAATTAGTATTTGAATCATAATCAAATATTTATTTCTTCTCAAATAAACTTTATATTATAATGTAACAAATACATTATAATAATTATATCATATATAATTAGTTTAAATTAATTATATCACTTATAATTAATTCCCTCAATTAATTTGAATAATTCAAATTAATCCAAAAATTGATTCTCATTAATTCCCGTTGAGCTACAGAGAGGATCTCATGGGCCTGTAGCTTGAAGCTCTAACGATACATGAACAATTAATTAAACTCCTTTAATTAAATTATTCACCATCCATTAACCGTCGAACACTCCACTAAAGACCGACAGCTGCACTTTTCGCACTATAGATATATTTCTGTGTCTATTGGATAAAACCAGTCAACAGTACAATGACCCTTCATAAATTGCTCATAAGTACAGTTGGGCCAAAAATACCGTTTTGTCCCTGTAGTTACATCTAACTCCTTATGTACCACTGATCCCTCTAATGAATAATAAATTATAATTCAACTATGACTAAACGCCTCTCGGGCTAGGAGAGAGTGTAGGACCACATTGTTTAAGCCCCGGAATCAGCTCTTAAAGGAGAAATTTATCTACTTATCCCGACATTAAGGAATGAGTGAATTTCTTCTTATGTAGTTGTGTTCCCAGCTCTCCAATCAAATAAATCCCCAAAATGGTAGGCTATTTGAGTCGGCGATCTGGCCACTCTCACCTATATAAATCAAAGGACTACCTTCATAAACATGAGTTCACAACTCATTTAGGATTCAGGTCATGTTACCTATGGTCATCCTGGTGAAATATAAGTCTCTATTATGAACGACGTTATATAATGAGACTAAACATTTCGTGGTCCGGTCTTATATAAACTTCTTTGTATAGAATATCTCCGGTCACATGTCTCCACATGAATGATCAGGATCAAATCCTTTGTAGCACTTTACAATAGTTGTAACATCTAAAAAATGGGTCATACTCGTAGTGTCACTAGGATAAGGTATCCAACCTTATCCATCTACTACATACCATTTAGGTTATTACTTAAATGTGATCTATCTGTATGTCTCTATATACATGTTTAAGCTACAAGATAACCATGGATGTTAGGTTATTGGTTTGTAGTTAGTTCAACTAATTTTGAAATAAAACATCATATATTTTATTACATAAATAAAATATTTGTACAATACAATTACAAACTATAGAATCCTACGAGATATAGGGCATCACCCCCACAATATTGTAGTAGGCTAGAAAGAAATAAGCAACAAAAACGGCTTTATAACATACTACTCCATGTATGAGGATGTGATGATTAGTCTTATCCTCATATAGTGCATTCTTAACAAAAAAAGCCAAATGGCACACTTGCATATACAAAAAGACGAGTAGTCACTTACAACAAACGTACAAAGAAAGTAAACTAACTTAATTAATAAAATACATAACATGAAAGCATGATAACTAGAGGTTGGATTGGGCATGCGGACGGGCAATACACCCTGGACAAGCATGACCGTTATAATTAGAACACCCACGACCTGCAATGATTGACGGTCATATAACAACCACCAGCAAGCGATGACGACCGTGCTTCTTTTACGAACGCGAGCAGTACAACATGAGCATTTTCCTTTGACAAATGCGAGCAGCATAACGACGGTGTTTCTTCGGCAACAAAAGCAGTAGTGTTTTCTCTTATTCAGTGTGTTTTAACACTACTCTTTGAATTTCGACATTAGATTTGAAATAGCCACTTCCTAACGACTCTAAATATGCAGGATTAAGTGAGTTCAGACACCGATCAATGGGATTTTAGGTTGTTTTGGGTGAGGTTTAGTGGGTATATCACTTTGAATCCCTTTTCAAACAAGTTTAAGATTCTTTATATTGGTCTCTAACGCTTGGGAGCTTTTAATTATAGATTTAGAATGATTTTCAGAGCTACTCGTGTTGGGGTTGATGCCCTAAATCATGGTCATGTAGTTTGTAATTGTAATGTATAAACATTTTATTTATTTAATAAATTATGAGATATTTTATTCAATATTTAGTAGCATTAACCCACAAACCAATAAACTAATATCCAAGGTTATCATCTATAGTTTAAACATGTATGTAGAGACTGAAGGAACTCGACTAAGGAGATCCTTGAGCGGAAGCGGATCGTCCAAATTCTATTAATTATTGAAAACACAATTTACAGTAAACATACAAGAGATATGCATTTACATTAAACTACAACATGCTTTTTACGAGAAAATAGGTTCACGATACATTATATTTGAAGACCTTTTCCTTCATAAAACTCCCTCAAACAGTCATGAACCAACAACTTCTTGAAGACCTTCTTCAAGATTTTTTCGTACCAAACAAACTGGACACAACCACAAAGAGGCCTTGGTATTCTTGGGGTGAGAAACCAGGGGTGGTGAGCTCAGATTATTTTGGTTAGGAGGGATAGTTTGGGTGGAGGAAGAAGAAGATTGAGAAAGCTCTCAAGAAATCAAGAACACAAAACACTTCTCAATCGTTCAGCAAATTACTGTTGGGGTTGATGTCCTAAATCTCGTAAGGTCCTGTAGTTTGTAAACACTCGTATGAACAAACACTTTGTGATTTATGATATATGATATTTATTTAGTTCAGTCTATGAAATATGAGATATTTTAGTTGCATTCACCATAAACCAATAAACTAAGATCCATGGTTATCGTTGTAACTTAAGCAGGTATGTGGAGACATACAAGTGGATCGTGCTTTAAGTGATAACTTAAAGGGCCTGTAGTATATGGATAATGAGGTATACTTTATCCTTGTGACACTACGAGTGTGGCCCGCTTTGTAGGTGTTACAAATGTTGTAAAGTGCTACAAATGATATGATCCTGATCATTCATGTATTAGACATGCAAGCGGGGATATTCTATACAAAGGGGTTTGTATAAGACTGGACCACGGAATGTTTAGTCTCGTTATATAACGTCGTTCATAATTGAGACTTTCATTTCACTAGGATGACCATAAGTAATATGACCTTAATCCTGAGTGAATTGTGAACTCTTGCCTATAAGAGCATTCCTTTGATTTGCATGAATGAGAGTGGCCAGATCATCGACTCAACAAGCCTACCATTTTAGGGATTTGTCTGATTAGGGAGTTGGGAACTCAGCTACACAAGATGGAATTCACTCCTTCCCCGATGTAGGGGTAAGTAGATAAATTGCTCTCTTAAAGGCTGATTTCGGGGCTTGAACAATGTGGCGCCACACCTTCTCTTGGCTCGAGAAGGGTTTAGTCATAGTGGGAATATGATCTATTGTTCATTAGGGAAATCAATGGTATTTAAGGAGTTAGATGTAACTACAGGGGCAAAACAGTAATTTTTTCAAGCTATACTTACGAGCGATTTGTGAAGGGTCATCGTACTGGTGATTGGTTATATCCAATGAACACAAAAATATATCTATAGTGCGAAAAGTGCAGCTGTCGGTCTTTAGTGGAGTGCCTTGCATTTAACGGATGGTGGATAATGTGATTAAAGAGTTTAGTCAATTATTCACGTACCATTGGAGCTTCAAGCTACAGGTCCATAACGTCTCCTTGGTAGCTCAATGGATTCAAGTTGAGAATCAGTTTTTGGGTTAGTTTGAAATGTACAAATTAACAAGAAGGAATTTGATTATATATGATATAATTAAATTAATTAAATTATATATGATATAATTGATATAATGTATTTGATACATTATTTGAATGGAGGAGTTAATATAAATATGATTTATATCAAATGTCATAAAATAAGAAAAGAACTATGGTTTATATGTTGCATATGATGTAATATTAAAACTATAGGTTATAAATATAATATGATACGTTAGTTATTGTATTTATTTATAATTTATTAATTATATGATAACTGATATTTCCTTTTCTAAATAACCGACCTTAGTGGGTGGTTATATAGTTATTATGGCTAAATGGAATAAAATTAAAAAAATAGTTTTTAATTCATTCTACGACTACGCATTATCAAATTGACTATCGAGTAAGAAGAGTTTTACTACACAATAGCTTTGCAGAGCCTAAACGATCGAGCGTCGAGTCTATATGATAGACTTCATCTACTACTCGATTGTGTGATCGCTTACTCAATCGTCTATTCGATCGTTTCCTCCTTCATTCCTCCTTCCCTCATTCCAAAATAAACCAGAGCTCACAACTCCTGGATTCTCACAACGAGAATACCAAGGTAATCTTGTGGTGGTGTCTAGTTCTATTCGAGGATCGAGTTTTACTCGCTGGTGATCGAAGAAGTTCTAGTTTCTCGTTGCGTTCATGCTGTTTGTGAAGGATCTCTTTACGAAGAGCATCCATGAGCACATTCAGATCTTTCCAATTTCACTGTGACCGAAATACACCATATACATTCAAACAAACAGTTATGCAAATAAATAGTAATTAACGACATGCTTTGAACACTAAAGAATAAGGGAAAGAGTTCTCATATCAGTTGAAAACGCTCTTCAAGCTTTGGAACTCAATGCAGCGGAAGACCTCTACCCGATCCACTATCACCCAACAAATGCATCGGCTGCAGCAGCACGATCAATCACGAACAAATGAATGCAGCGGGGACGACACCACCAAAATGAAGCCCTTGGCATTGAGAATCCAAAGTATGGTCTTTAGTGAGTTTGGTAGAGGTAGGAGGAAGACTAATCATGTAGACGATAAGCAAGTGGGAGAGAAAAGGAAGCTATCATATAGCTAAGTGCTTATCGTTTAGAAGAAGCTACACGATCGTGTAGGTTTTACTGAACGATCATTCAGAAAAAGGTAGACGATCGTTTAGCAAACACGGCACACTATACGATCGGTTGGGAAAGCTATTCGATCGTTTAAGAACTAGCGTGTGATCGTTTAAGCGCGAGGTGTGCGATCGTTTAACGCTGAGCGACTATCGTATAGGCTCCCGACTTATACAATCGTTAACGTTTCCACACCAACGCCAAATTTTTCCGAACTTTCCGAACTTTTCAAAATGAAAAAAAAATCATTTTATTCTTCGGTTACAATAACCGACGCGGCTGCTCTCACTAACGCACGTCCGAGAGAAATTTTAGGTCAATTATCATATAATTAACCAATTAAATTATTAATAAATATAATCATATTATATTTTAGCTTATAGTTTGATACCACATATCTACTATAGTAATTTATCCTCTACTTGATAAAATCATATTTATATCTAATTTCCTCCAAAATAATGTATCTCAAACATTTAGTCAATTATATCATATATAATTAACCAGTCCAATTATATCATATATAATCAAACTTCCTCTTGTCAATTTGAACATTTAAAATTAACCCAAATACTGATTCTCGACTTTATCTAAGCTACTCAGGAGACCTAGTGGACCAGTGGTTCGAAGCTTCAACAGTATGTGAATAGCTAACTAAATTTTTTAGCCATGAGATCCACCATCTGCTAACTGTCAGACATTCCACTAAAGACCAACAGTTGAACTCTTCTTACCACAGATATATTTCTGTGTCCATCGGATATAACCAATCATAAGTACGATGACCCTTCATAGATGCTCGTAAGTACAACTAGGCCAAATTACCGTATTGCCCATGTAGTTACATCTTACTTCTTAAGTACCACTGATTCCTCTAATGAACAATACAACATAGTCTAACTATGTGTGAACACCTCTCGGGCCAGAGAAGATATGTGGTGCCACATCATTCAAGCCCTGGAATCATCCCTTAAAGAAGCTATCTATCTACTTGCCCCTGTCTTGGGCAATGAGTGAATTCTATCTTGTGTAGCTGAGTTCCCAGCTCCCAAATCAGTCGAATCTCCAAAATGGTAGGTTTGAATCGACGACTTGGCCACTCGCACCCATACAAATCAAAGGACCGCCCTCAATGACAAAAGTTCCCAACTCACTCAGGACTGAGGTCATGTTACCTATGGTCATCCCAATGAAGTGAAGTCTCTATCATGAACGGTGTAATGTAACGAGATGTCAACACTTCGTGGTCAGGTCTTATACAAACTCTTTGTATAGGACACCCCCACTCTCGCATGTCCCCAACACGAATGATCGGGATCAGACCATCTGTGACAAGTTAGAACACTTATGCCATTCCACAAAGCGGGCCGCATCCGTAGCATTACTAGGATAAGGTTTCCCTCCTATATCCATATACTACAGACCATTTTGGTTATCACTCTAGACACGATCCACTTGTATGTCACCACATACATGCTTAAGTTACATACAGATAACCAGAGATTTTATGTTTATTGGTTTGTGATAAAGCAAATAAAACAGCAATTGAGCAAAAATACAAGATGTGAAGTAAATATCCTATATTATACAACACAAGCGTTCATACAAATTGTTTACAAACTACAAGACACGAGACTTTAGGGCATCAACCCCAACAGTTTGACGCGTTGGTGACTGATCGAGGGAAATACGTGAAGAAAGAGTTCTTCAAAGGTATTGTCTCTCTTATTTATTTTTTTTTATTAGAAGCATGCTTTAATTTATCTTTATGCATAATCGTTTCTGTATGATTGTAGATGTATGTGTTCTTTCACAATGGAGTTTGGAACGATCCGCTTCCACTCAAAGGTCCTCTAGTTTTAGAGTTCCTTTAATTGGTATCAGAGCCAGGCTGCTTTGATTTTCAAATTCAATTGCCGTATTGAATGTAATTTACAGTCTTTGTGGGTTTTAAGTATTCTGCAATGCGTTTAAGTGTTAAGTGTGGTTGTAGATGTTGTTGATGAATGTTTACAGGATAATTGCCTCTATTTAAAGATTTCTTTAAGTTTACAAAGTTAATTTGTAAAGGCTTTTGCGTTTTTTAGCATAATTAACTTGCTATCGAGTTTATATTCAAGTTTTTTTTTTTTTTTTTTTTTAAGTTGTTCATGATGGAGCTTCAGACGCAAGGGGTTGTTGTTCGCTTCGAGGGAGAAGAAAAATCTTTGGTCGGATCGTGTGGCTTAAGCTAAACAATCATTTAGATTTGGCTATGCGATCGTGTAGAAATTTTCTACTCGATTATGTAGTATTTGCTAAACGATCGCATAGCTAATGCTACGCGATTGAGTAAAGAGTTTACTCGATCGTGTTACGTTGGCTACTCGATCGCGTAGGCCTCAGGGTAAAGGATCATAGAGTATATGATACTCAATGCATGGCATGCGCGCTAAACGATCGTGTAGGCTAGCATGCTCATCGCATAGTCACTAGCTACACGATCACTTGGTATACGATACTCGACGCTTGCTACTCGATAATGTAGACAATCATGCTCATCGCATAGTCATTGTCTGCACGATCGCATGGCATGCATTACTCGATATGTGCTACATGATCGCATGGACTTTCATGCTCATTGCATAGTCCTTAGCCACGCAATCATTGCTACACAATCGATTATACTCGCTAAGCGTTACTCGATGATCTAAAGGAGTTGCTACACGATCAAGCGACAAGGCTTCGCCCGGGCAGTTCAAGACCCGATTTGCCTGTTTGAACCGGTTGACTCGATTCTTATGTAATAATTAGCTTTTCTTTCTGGTTTTGAGGCATATTCTCTTGGTCCATCAATTTTTATTGAATGTACATGTGATGTATGTTTACTTATATGTCATAATATATGTCATATAGTTTTATAACCCACCATAGGTTATGCATTTTTTCATGCATCATCTTTATATTATAAGTGTTATAATATATTAGTTTGCATGACTAAATTACTTAAAGTATGCTCATGCATCATATAATATAAGAATTATAATATATTCATGCATCAAAGCATATTCATGCATCATCTTTATTATAAATGTTATAGTATAAGGATATTTGTTAGCATGTATGCTTAGTTTATTACTTGTTATATAAAAGTTATATATTAGTAATGAATGAACATTGCATGAAACATGACACTTAGGTTTATTTATAAAAGTTATAAATACCTTGTGGATGTCTAGCTTAGTAATGTGGTTGATTTTGATTGTTTCATTCTTTATAAGAGTTATAATTAATGAAATTAGAATTAAAATCAATAAGAAAGAGTTGTATGTACACTTAGGCTTTAATCATGTTTTCAAAGTGTTTTAAAATTTGATTGAGATAGACCTAAGAACACGGTTCTAATGAGATTAGATACCTAAGTTTAATCTTTTAATTCGGTTTAGTAGGATTAAATTGACTGATGAAAGATTAAATATGTACCAAATATATTTATAAGGGACCTTTTGGCTAAAGTTGGTTCTGACTAGGCTGGGGTACTTAAGTCGATTAAAACGTCGCACCCCTACCTAGGAACCTACCTGGAAAGGTGAATTAGATAGATTTGTTTCTTAGATGCAAATTTAATGAAATTTTGTTAAAGTGTTTAATAAAACTCAAATTTGTTTGATCATCAAAAGTAAGTGTTGTTTTTTAGCAAATTAAACATCCACTTAGTTAAAATCAGTAGCCAGAATTACTAAGTTAATGATCCCTAGGTAGAACATTCAGTGGGAGGTAATTGGGGTATATGATACTTCATTTGACCTCTACATGTTTCTCCCTAAATAGTTCACACCGTGAGATCTATCCTTGGTCTCGAGGCACCCTAGGAGTGTCTCTCTATAGGATGACATTTGGGTAGGTCAATATCAAGGTAAATGGAAAGAATATTCATAGTAAGTGGGAGCGGGACGTGTGACAACATATCCCTTGGTCTCTCTCATTAGGTTGGATAAAACTTTCGTGCATCGCCTCGAGGCACCCTGGAAGTGTCCCCCTAAAGGATCGTTGTATTTGTACAACTCTTTATCTGATCTCCAAAAATGGATAGAGTTGCTTTAGTCTCTTGTCCTAATCTACTTTTTCCCTACGGTGAGCGGATTAGGGTGGGACTCTAGGGCCTAAAATGAGGGGTTACACTTACACGGAATTGTTAAGGAAGCTAATAAATTCTGGACCGAACAATGGTAACTGTTACATTCAGTTATAAGGAGTTGTTTCTTTCTAATGGTTGAGATTGTCTCATTCCAGTGTGGGGGCACTTGATCACCCCCAACCGTGACTTTTGCCCTACCTCACTGGGGCATCATTGAAAAATAGATGTCACTTAGGGTACAAATGGAACTATTTTGCTAAAACTTATTTGGTGTTAAAAGTGATAATGCAAGTAGACTCATTAAGTTTGTTCTTTTTTCAGCAACTTTATTATTATGGCAACCACTACTTTATCGCTTTTAGCCGTCGATAAACTGGCTGGCGAGAACTACGTTAGTTGAAAAAACATGATTAACACGATCCTTATCATCGATGACCTGAGGTTCGTCCTTATGGAGGAGTGTCCTCCTATTCCACCTCCCAACGCCGCTCGAAATGTTTGAGAGGTGTATGAGCATTGGACACGAGTGAATAAGAAGGCCCGAGCGTATATCTTAGCCAACCTTAACGACATTCTAGCCAAGAAGCATGAGCCCATGATCATTGCACACGAGATCATGGAGTCCTTGAGGGGAATGTTCGGACAATCATCCGCGCAACTCAGGCACAACGCTCTTAAGTTCATCTTCAACTCCAAGATAAAGGAGGGTACATCTGTTCGTGAACATGTTCTGAACATGATGGTTCACTTCAATGTGGCAGAGATGAACGAGTCGAGCATCGATGAGGCCAACTAGGTTAGCATTATTCTGGAGTCGTTACCAGAAAGTTTCCTTCATTTCGTAAACAACACTGTTCTGAATAGGGTTGATTACAACCTTACAACTCTACTCAATGAGTTGTAGACATTCCAATCTTTGCTGAAAAGCAAGGAAAAAAAGATTGGTGAGGTAAATGTTGCTTCATCTTCCAAAAAGTTCTACCGAGGTTCAACCTCCAGAACTAAGTCTATACCTTCTTCTTCCAGCACTAGCAAGTGGAAGAAGAAAAATAGTAGTAACGGGAAGGGGAAGGCGCCTGCTAACCCACAACCTGCCACTTCGCAAGGTAGGCGACCAGTGTAGATTGACAAGGGAAAATGTTTCCATCGCAATCAGGACAGGCACTGGAAGCGGAACTACCTACGTTATTTGGTTGAGAAGAAGAAGGCCAAACAAGGTAAAAAGGATTTACTGGTTTTGGGGACTTGTTTAGTGGAGAATGATGATTCTATCTGGATTATTGACTCTGGGGCCACTAACCATGTTTGTTCTTCATTTTAGGGAATTAATTCTTGGTAGTAGCATGGTGCTGGTGAGATGACGATGTAAGTTGGAACCGGGTGCATCGTCTCAACTGTGGCAGTAGTGTTGGATCGATATGGCAACCTTAGAGGGGGGGTGAATAGGGTTTAATGAAACTTTTTTTTTTAAATTAACCCAATTAAACTAATTAATACACTTTTTTTTATAAATAATAAGAAAAATTCAATTTATGCAACAAATAAGATGACAAAAAGTGTGAATTTAATTTTATCAAATTTTAGCAAATACATAAGAACAAACTAAAACATACAATAAACTGCTTAAATTAATTGCAAAAATAAAAAGGAAAGAGTTAGAGAAGAAGACATCATAATTTTTATAGTGGTTCGGTCAAACTCGACCTACTCCACTCCCCAAGCGCCTCTTGGGAATTTGAATAAAATCTTTCCGGATCCTTCTACGGATTAAAGCCCAACCGTTACACCACCACTTCTTTTACGGGTTCAAGAGTAAACCCGATCCTTTACACGGTTTAGGATCAAATCGTTACAAATGTTGAAATTTTTGAAGAACACAATACAACTCTGACTAGAGTGGATTTACAAGTTTAAGCACTCAACAAATTTATCCTCACAATACAATAACACTCTCTCAAGAATAAGATGAAAAGAAAAAAAATTGGGAGCTTAGAGAGAGCAACAATGGAAACTTTTGAGTTTTGGAGGATTATGAAATGTAAAATTTGTTAATTCAAAATTTGGAGAGAAAGATGGTTTATAAAGAGATGGAAAGGGAAAAATTGAATTTAAATTGGACCATTAGATTTGTGTTAAAAAAAATGAAGGGTGGAGATTAAAAGAAATTAAAAGAAAAATAAGAAGATAATATATATATATATATATTTTAAATTCTGAAATTTTCAAACGGTAAAAAACATATATAAAAAATATAATAATAATAAGTTAACGGTAAAAAAAAATTTGAAATATATATATATATATTTAAAAAGCTTCCAATGGCAGGAGCATTTAATGCTTTCTGGATTTTTTTTTTTAAATTTCAAAGAAACCGTTTGACACATTTTTTTAATAAAATAATATATATAATATTTTAAATAACCAAAATCCCCACGTGTCACTCTCCCAAAGCTCCACGTGTCGTCACCGGATTGGTCATTGATGCTGACTCAGTGGCCACATCATCACCACCGGTATTTTTCGATAAAACTTGTTTCGGTCATAACTTTTTCGTTTGAGCTCCAATTTGAGTGATTCAAGAGGTGTTGGAATCATTGTTCCGAGTTCTACGTATAGACATATTAAAACACTAAAATTTTCAGTAATTAAAAATTGAGTTTGTTATCATCAAAATATTTATTAATTAATTAATTAAAATTAATTAATTTGAGATTAAGGGCCAAAAAACCAACAAGTAGGAGGTTTACGGTTGACTTTACAGAATAGGTTTATCATTTTCAATGATGTATATGTAGTTTCCGAGTTAAAGAGGTACTTAATTTCTATAAAGTCTTTACTTAAATGTAATTACACCTTGAATTTTTCTGTAAATAACGTGTTTGTTTTAAAAAATGGTGTTGATATATATTCGGCTTAACTGGAAAACAATTTGTATGTGCTAAGGCCGTTAGCAAAAAATTCCCTCCATAACATAGAGATGTTTAAAACTGTCGTAACTCAAAACAAACGACTTAAAGTTTCTCTTAAAGAAAATCCCAACTTTGGCACCTACGTTTTGGGCACATTAATCTTAATAGGATTGAGAAGTTGGTGAAGAATGGACTTCTAAACGAGTTAGAAGAAAATTCTTTACCTGTGTGCGAGTCATGCCTTGAAGGCAAAATGATTAAAAGACCTTTTACTGGAAAAGGTTATAGGGCCAAAGAGTCTTTAGAGTTAGTGCATTTAGACTATTGTGGTCCGATGAATGTGCGAGCAAGGGAGGCTATGAATACTTCATCACTTTTACTAATGATTATTCGAGGTATGGGTACGTTTATTTAATGCAACATAAGTTTGAATCCTTTGTAAATTCAAAGAGTTCAAGGCTAAAGTCGAAAACGTATTAAGTAAAATGATTAAAACGCTTTAATCTTATCGAGGTGGAGAGTTTTTGGATTCTGAATTCCAGAACTATTTGATAGAACATGCAATACTTTCCCAACTCTCACCACCTGGTACACCTCAGCAGAATGGTGTATCAGAGAGGAGAAATCGAACCTTGTTGGACATGGTTCGGTCGATAATGAGTTATGCTTCCTTACCGAACTCGTTTTGGGGTTTTACAGTAGAGACTGCAACCTACATCCTGAACTGCGTTCCCTCCAAGAGTATTGCCTATTTGTTGGCTACCCTAAAAGGGAAGGGGTTATTTTTATGATTCTAAGGAAAAAAAAGTATTTGTATCGAAAAATGTTACTTTTCTTGAGGAAGATCCTATGAGGGAGCACAGTCTTAGAAGAAAAATCATGTTGAATGATCTTTCCAAAGAAACTACTGAATCTTCAACAAGAGTTGTTGAAGAGCCTGCTACTACAACAAGAGTTATTGATATAAGTTCGTCTAGTAGGTCAAATCCACCTCAAGTGTTGAGGGAACTTCGACGTAGCGGGAGGGTTTTGAACCCACCTATTCGCTATATGGGTTTAACTGAAATCTTGGCCATGGTAGTTGATGGCGAGGTTGAGGATTCGTTGTCATATAAAAAGGCAATGGAGGATGTTGACAGAGATGAATGGGTCAAAGCCATGGATCTCGAGATGGAGTCTATATACTTCAACTTAGTTTGGGATCTTGTAGATCAACCTAATGGGGTTACACCTATAGCTTATAAATGGATCTACAAGAGGAAAAGAGGTGCTGATGGAAAGGTGCAAACCTTCAATACTAGACTGATAGCAAAGGGTTATAACCAGGTAGAGGGAGCCAACTATGAGGAGACTTTCTCGCCTATTACCATGCTTAAGTCTATCCGCATCCTCTTATCCATTGCCTTATATTATGATTATAAGATACGACAAATAGATGTCAAGATTACTTTTCTGAATGACAATCTTGAGAATACCATTTATATAGTGCAACTCGAGGGATTCATAGCCTAAGGTCAAGAGCAAAAGGTTGCAAGCTGAATTGGTCCATTTATGTACTAAAACAAGTATCTCGATCTTGGAACATAAGGTTCGATACTGTGATCAAATATTATGGCTTTCACTCATTCCAAACTCCATTGTGAAAGAATACATACATTTAAAATCATACAGAAATGATTATGCATTAAAGATAAATTACATCATGCTTCTAATAAAAAAACAAAGGATAAGAAAGACAATACCTTTAAAAAACTCTTTCTTCACGTATTTCCCTCGATCAGTCACCAACGCGTCAAACAACACGAACGCAACAAGCAACTGGAACTTCCTTGATCACCAGTAAGTAAAACTCGATCCTCGAACAGAACTAGACACCACCACAAGATTACCTTGGTATTCTCGATGTGAGAATCTGATAACGGGCAGAAATGCACGTTATTACAACGTAAAGATAATGTGGGAATGCGACAGTAAAAATATGCAAAATCATGTCCAAAAGCATTAAGTTAAGAATATTGCGATCGCATGCACCCATCGTATTAAAGCAACTAATTTACTTATTTTGTATAGGAAAATGCATTGGTGCAAATCAAATTGCGATCTAAGAAACTTGGCGCTCGAACGCATTAGAAGATTGCGACTGCAAAGCTATGCGATCATATGCACTCGCGAAGATCTGCTCAAGAAGGTAGCCGCATAAAGATGGCACATCAAGGTGAAAGAATAATGAATCATGATGGGACAGAAATCTGACGATGGTCAAATCCGAATTTAGTTGACAAGTCTTTAACGACACACTGTAGGAAGTACACTCAACTGTTCGGTGACCATTAATCGGTGCATCAAATAGAATAATTAACGACCGCCCATCATTGCAATCATTTGAGAGGAAAGTTCTTCATCTTGAAGCTCTATAAATACCGAGGGCCACCTTCTTCAAAGGTGTTCGGAGTTCCAATTTTTGCTAGTTCGAAATATACATAGTTCGCCATATACATAGAGAAAGATCATAGATAGCCGTTAGTCTGTAATTCTTTTACTTAGAAGGCGGAGGCGAACAAAGAGAGAAGACGCCGAAAGATCATTCCTGGTTAGCTCGAGAGACTGCCGGGAAGCACTGAGAATGGAGAGAGGGCCGACACTTGCGAAGCAAGAATATTCTTTTGGGCAGAGTAGAATAAACATAGTGTAAAAGCCTTGGGGAGCTAGACATTGCTACCAGACGTCTTATCCCTACTTTCCATTGTCGCTTTGTATTCTAATTTTATTTATAAAAATGGAATTTGCATCTCTACATCTGTTCAATCTCTTCACATTACGCATGAGTAACTAAACTTCCGAATGCGTTGAGAAGCACTTAGCTAGCATGACCTAAGATCTTCATTTTATGCGATCATCTTGTCTTATGTATGCATCTATCACCCTTTAGAGATACTTGAGAGAGTAGTCTAGAGAAAGAATCTAGACTCGAGAGAGTCTGGCTAGAATCTAGGCTTGAGAAAGTCAAATTAGAACCGCATAAGCGAGAGATAGAGACTGAGATAAGTTCTGTTTGCTATTATGCATCGCATGCACCCTAGGATATGATAGTATGCGGTCGCCTTGTGTATATGTGTATCATTCATCATCGCATAGACAAGAATAGAGGCTTATACATAAGTCCTATAGACATTATCGTATACATCGCATGCGTCCTAAAATTAGGAACTATGGTATTTGCATTGAGAGATGACATGCTATTATGTGTGTGTAGCATGATCGTATAATTTGAACGCAATCTTAGGAAATGTTAGCTAAACTCCTTCTCAACCCATTCCCCGCATACTCATTATAACTTTCGCTGTCATTAACTTTTTACTCAATTCCGCCGCATAGGATTTATACTTTCAACAACATACCAACCAACTTATTTGTTTTTGTCACCACAAAAGAATCAAAATTTGCCGTCGTATATTGTCTCAGTAGTCTTTGTGTTCGACCCTAGGCTTACCAGGCAACTAGTAGGATTTATACTTGGATTTTACTAGGAAAACTTACATGTGCAATGCATAGTTCACCACTGCAATATCATACCATTATTTCATCAGATTCACAATGCATCAAGTTTTTGGCGTCGTTGCCGGGGACTACGACAGTAAATATTGCGCTAACAACAACTTTTGATTTTCTTTACTGCTTTCAACCTTTGTGCACTACTCTCATTTGGTAAGGGAAGAAGCGGGTGTCGTATGAGCGAAGGATAAGTTCCGGAGCCGAACTATGACCCAGAGATTTAAAGAACTTTCTGAAGAAGAAGAAGAAACAACCACCGACAACAACAAGAGAGAAATCCCAACATGGCGGAGCAATTAGAAGATAGAGCAGCAAATGCAAATAATATCATGGCGAACCCCATTCTCTTGGTGAACGATCGCAATAGGCCCATTCGGGACTATGCGTCGCCCAACCTCTATGATTTCTCCCCAAGAATCATGAGGCCAGCTTTGGACGGATCAAGGTTCAAGATGAAACCGATTATGTTACAAATGATTCAAACTGCCAGACAGTTTGACGGTAGGCGTGGCGAGGATCCGCACGCCCATCTTCGGAGTTTTATTGAAATCTCCAACACTTTTGTGTTCCTAAACATCTTAGATGAGTAGGTTCAATTAACTCTATTCCCATTTTTGCTATGTAACCAAGCAAGGAAATGGGCCTATTCTCTCGAACCAGGGGAGATTAGGTTGGGGTTGATGCCCTAAAGTCTCGTGTCCTGTAGTTTGTAAACAGTTTGTACGAACGCTTGTGTTGTTAATATATGATATTTAGTTTACATCTTGTATTTTTGCTCAGTTACTTGTTTTATTTGCTTTACCACAAACCAATAAACATAAAATCCCTGGTTATATGTATGTGACTCAAGCATGTATGTGGTTACATATAAGTGGATCATGTCTTGAGTGATAACCAAAATGGTCTGTAGTATATGGATATAGGAGGGAAATATTATCCTGGTAATGTTACGGATGTGGCTCGCTTTGTGGAATGGTCACAAGTGTTGTGACTTGTCACAGATGGTCTGATCTTGATCATTCGTGTTAGGGACATGCGAGCGGGGGCGTCTTATACAAAGAGTTTGTATAAGACCTGACCACGAAGTGGTAACATCTCGTTATATAACACCGTTCATGACGGAGACTTCACTTCACTAGGATGGCGATAGGTAACATGACCTCAATCCTGAATGAGTTGGGAACTCCTACCATTGAGGGCGGTCCTTTAATTTGTATGGGTGCAAGTGGCCAGGTCGCCGATTCTACCATTTTGGGGATTCGTCTGATTTGGGAGCTGAGAACTCAACTGCACTAGATGGAATTCACTCCTTCCCCGAGGCAGGGGTAAGTAGATAGATGGCTCCCTTAAGGGCTGATTCCAGGGCTTGAACGATGTGGCGCCACACACCTTCTCTTGGCCCGAGAGGTGTTCACATATAGTTGGACTATGTTGTATTGCTCATTAGAGGAATCGGTGGTACTTAAAGAGTGAGATGTAACTACAGGGGCATAACGGTAATTTGGTTCAGCTGTACTTACGAGCATCTGTGAAGGATCATCGTACTCATGATTGGTTATATCCGATGGACACAGAAATATATTTGTGGTGAGAAGAGTTCAGCTATTGGGCTTCTGTGGAATGTCTGATAGTTAACGGATAGTGGATATCGTGGCTAAAGAGTTTAGTCAGCTATTCACGGACCGTTGGAGCTTCGAGCCACAGGTCCATTAGGTCCCCTAGGTAGCTTGGATAAAGTCGAGAACCAATCTTTGGGTTAATTTGAAATGTTCAAATTGACAAGAGGAAGTTCGATTATATATGAGATAATTGACTAAATGTATGAGATACATTATTTTGGAGAAAATTAGATATAAATATGATTTATATAAAGTAAAGGAGAAAATACTATAGTTGATATGTGATATCAAACTATAGGATAAAAACATAATATGATTATATTTATTAATTAGTTAATTGGTTAATTATATGATAATTAAGCCAATTTTCACGTTGGACGTGGGTCAGTGGGGGAACGTCGGTTATTGTAACCGATGAATTAAAATGAAAAAGTTTTTCATTTTTGATCGTCCGTCGTCAGATCGCAAGAAGTGAATTCGAAAGCGTGCGTTGGTGAAAGTAAACGATCGCTTGAGAGACTATACGATAGCTCCTCTCCGCCTAAACGATCATCCACCTCGCACTAAATGATCGCATGCTATTTCCTACACGAGCAGATAGCTTCTCTAAACGATCATATAGTGTGCTGGTTTTACTAAACGATCGTGTAGTTTCTCCTAAACGATAAGCATTTCTGCTATGCGATAGCGGCTTTCTCCTTCCTACTTGCTTATCGCCTACACGATTTGTGTTTCCTCCTTCCTCTACCAAATTCACCAAAGTCCACCCTTTGAGTTTTCACTCCGAGAATACCCGGGGCTCTTTAGTGGTGGTGTCATCCCTGTTGCGGTCGTGAGTTCGCGGTTGTTCGTGCTGCTGCAGTCAACGCTTCCGCCGGGCGTTGGTAGATCACTTGGAGGGTTCCGCTGCATTGGAGTTCCGAAGATTGAATATTGTCTTCAACTAGTATGGAACTTTGTCCCTTTGTTAATTTGTTGTTCGTAGCATGCCAATAATTAGTATTTGTTTGCATAACTGTATGTTGAACGAATATATTTATATTTCGGTCACTGTGAGATCGGAGTGATCCGAACGTGCTCATGGAACTCTTAGATATGAGATCCTTCAATTGGTATCAAAGCCAGGTTCTGATACTCCGATTTCCTCTGTTGCAACAAAATGAGATTTACATTCATGGTGGGTGCATTTCTAAGCTGTTTAATTGTTAAATCTGTTGTGGATGTACCGGATTAATGGATTTTTGGGGATGATAAGTCTCGGTTTTATTTAAATCCTTTTACATTTGCGATTGTTGTAAAGGCCCTTGGGTTTTTGGGCATTAATAATTGTTATCGAGTCTGTATTCAAAGTTTGTTTGAAGTTTTAAGTTGTTTGTCGTAGAAGAAGATCTGTGCAAGTGCATAAGAGTGGTACGCGATCTGGGCAAGTGTTGCGATTCTTCGAGGAAGAAGGTGATCTAGGGTTGATCGCATCGTGCAAAAGATGTGTTATGCGATCGCTGTTGATCGTATCAGTTAAAAAATGGGGTATGCGATCAAGAGTTGATCATATCATGTTTAACAATCGGGTACGCGATCGCTAAGTATCGCGTCGTGTAGACGATGAGATGCTCGCGGATCGCTTGACGCGCGCGCGAGCTAAATGATCGTTTAGGTCAGTGGGCTTCATCGCTTAGTAACGCAAGGTAAATCGTTTACCTGGTTGCACACATCGTTTAGACGATGAGTTGCTCACGTATCGTTTAAAGCGCATGCGCTAAACGATCGTTTACGTCAGCAAGTTTCATCACTTAGTAACTGATTAAACGATCGTTTAGTAACGCACGGTAAATCGTTTACCTGTCGTTGCGCTACACGATCAGGCTTCGCAACCCCTTCGTCGTGTACGAGATCGTTTAATTTTTGCTTCTATTGTCTAATGTGCGCTGAACGATAGTCTACCTATTGGAGTTTACTACATGATGAAGACCTCCTGGCAGTTCAAGACCCAGTTCGCCTGTGAACCGGTTTGCTCGATGAAAAATGTAATAGATAGGGTTTTTTCATTATGGTTTTTTTAAAGGCTCATCCCGGTTCATTAATCCTTTATTTATTACATGCGACGTATGTTTTTTTGTATGTCATATGGTATGCACATATAGTAAATCGAACCTTAGGTTATGCAATGGTCATGCATCATCTATTTATTATAATTGTTATAATTTAGAGAAGCATGATTTAATTGTTGGATCGATATGGCAACCATAGAGGGGGGTGAATAGTGTTTAATTAAACTTTTTTTTCTAAATTAACCCAATTAAACTAATTAATACACTTTTTATAAATAATAAGAAAAATTCAAATTATGAAACAAATAAGATGACAAAAACTGTGATAATTTAATTCTATCAAATTTTAGCAAATAAATAAGAACAAATTAAAACATACGATAAATTGCTTAAATTAATTGAAAAAAAGAAAAGAAAAGAGTTAGACAAGAAGACACCGTAATTTTTATAGTGGTTCGGTCAAACTCGACCTACTCCACTCTCCAAGCGCCTCTTGGAAATTTGAATAAAATCTTTCCGACTCTTTCCACGGATTAGAGCCCAACCGTTACACCACCGCTCCTTTTACGGGTTCAAGAGCAAACCCGATCTTTTCCACGGTTTAGGATCAAACCGTTACAAATGTTGGAATTTTTTAAGAACACAATACAACTCTCACTAGAGTGGATTTACAAGTTTAAGCACTCAACAAGTTTATCCTCACAATACAATAACACTCTCTCAAGAATAAGATGAAAAGAAAAAAAATTGGGAACTTAGAGAGAGCAACAATGAAACTTTTGAGTTTTGGAGGATTATGAAATGTAAAATTTGTTGGTTTAAAATTTGGAGAGGAAGATGGTTTATATAGAGATGGAAAAATTTTTAGAAACCACAATTAATTTGGACCATTGGATTTTGGAAAAGAAAAATCAATGGTGGAGATTTTAAACTAAACTAGTCGTTAGATACAAACAAAATATAATATTAAATTCCTTTTCTTTTGAAATTCATTTTCTTTTTAAAATTAATCCAAAAAATAAAAAAACATACTATGTGTCAAAAACTAGCCGTTAGACACAAACATAAAATAATATTAAATTCATTTTCCTTTTAATTCATTTTCTTTTTAAATTCATTCTCTTTAAAGTCAATCCAAAAATAAAAAACATACCATGTGTAAAAAACTAGCCGTTAGACACAAACATAAAATAATATTAAATTTATTTTCCTTTTAAATTTCTTTTTAAATTTCAATTTTTTTATTTTAAATCAATCCAAAAATCAAAAGTCCATCATATGTTAATCTCTTAATGATCCACCATTCAACCAATATGCTGCCACATGTCTACATGCAAATGGTCTGGTTATGCCACGTCATCCACCACGGTATTTTCTCTATAGACTTGTTTCGGTCATATCGTCTTCGTTTTAGCTCCGATTTGAGTGATTCAAGAGGTGTTGGAATCGTTGTTCCGAGCTCTACGCTATGGACATATTAAAACACTAAGATTTTCAGTAATTAAAAATTGAGTTTGTTATCATCAAAACATTGATTAATTAATTAATTAAAATTAATTAATTTGAGATTAAGGGCCAAAAAGCCAACAATCTCCCCCTTTTTGATGATGACAAACCATTCAAGAAAAATAGCTTGAAATACATGTAAACCATATGTAGCACATAATAAAATTCAACATATCACCATAAAGATCATTCTTGAAATTCACTCAAAAAAAAAAATTCTCCCCCTAATTAATACAATCAAAATCATAACAAATTTATAGCATATTTTTCTTAAACTTCTCCCCCTTTGGAATCATCAAAAAGAATAATTAAGAAAAATTTAGAACTACATAAATGTTTCCCTTAAAAACATGAACATAAATTTAGCACAACTCCCCCTAAGAATATTAACACATGCTTTCCATATCTCCCCCTATCAAAATGCCTTCTAAAAGATTTAACAAGTAAAATTATAAAATCAAGAGGCATCACAACGAATAATACCGAGCTCAAGCCTATTTTTGCAAAAGTTTTCTTCATTCAAAGGCTTGGTAAAAATATCCGCTAATTGATTATTAGAGCCTACAAATTCAAGAGTAATATTATCATTTTGCACATGCTCTCTAATAAAGTGATGCCTAATATCAATATGCTTAGTCCTAGAATGATGTATAGGATTTTTAGTCAAATTAATAGCACTAGTATTATCACAAAATATAGGCACATTATCAAACTTTAATCCAAAATCACAAAGAGTTTGTTTCATCCAAAGAATTTGAGCACAACAACTAGCAACTGCAATATATTCCGCTTCGGTAGTGGATAAGGCAACCGAATTTTGCTTTTTACTAAACCAAGAAACTAAGGAACTACCAAGAAATTGACAAGTCCCACTAGTACTCTTACGGTCAAGTAAACTACCCACAAAATCCGCATCGGAATATCCTACCAAATTAAATTCAACATTTCTAGGATACCATAAGCCTAAATCAATAGTACCAAGCAAATATTTAAAAATTCTTTTAACGGCATGTAAATGTGATTCCTTAGGACAAGATTGAAATCTAGCACAAAGACATACACTAAACATAATATCGGGTCTACTAGCGGTTAAATAAAGTAAAGATCCAATCATACCTCTATAAGTTTTTATATCCACACACTTACCTTTTTCATCCTTGTCAAGCTTAGTGGATGTGCTCATAGGAGTTTTTGCAATTTTACCTTCATTGAATTTGAACCTTTTGAGCAAATCCCTTGTGTATTTTTCTTGACTTATGAAAATACCATCCTTGAGTTGTTTGATTTGGAGTCCAAGGAAGAAGCTAAGTTCTCCCATCATACTCATCTCAAATTCACTATGCATACACTTAGAAAATTCTTCACACAAAGATGGATTAGTAGAACCAAAAATAATATCATCCACATATATTTGTACTAAAAGCATATCATTTTCTTTAGTCTTAATAAAAAGAGTAGTATCAATTTTATCCATTTTAAATCCATTCTCAAGCAAGAAATTACTAAGTCTATCATACCAAGCTCTTGGAGCTTGTTTTAAGCCATAAAGAACCTTTTTTAACTTATAGACATGATTAGGAAAATCAAAACTTTCAAACTCCGGAGGTTGTTTTACATAAACTTCCTCCATGATATAACCATTTAAAAATGCACTTTTCACATTCATTTGATACAAAATGAAATTCTTATAAGAAATAAAAACAAGCAACATTCTAATAGTTTCTAATCTAGCAACGGGTGCAAAAGTTTCTTCATAATCTATTCATTCCTCTTGACAATAACCTTGAGCTACAAGTCTAGCTTTATTTCTAATGATATTTCCATTTTCATCCATTTCATTTCTAAAGACCCATTTAGTTCCAATTATAGAAGCATGAGAGGGCCTAGGGACTAACTCCCAAACTTTATTCCTTTCAAATTGATTTAATTCTTCTTGCATAACTAAAATCCAAAATTTATCATTTTTGGCATCTTTAAAACTTTTTGGTTCAATTTGAGAAACAAAAACAAAATTATTAAACATATTAAGAGAGGAACAAGTTTATGAGATGCTTTAACAAAGATAGTTTTAGAACTTGAAGGAGTAGAACATTCATCAATATAGCCTAAACCTCTTTTATCACCAAAAGGCTTGCCTACTTCAATTATCTTGTCTAATCTTTGAGCACCTATTGTCAACTTTTTAATAGATTCTTTAGTCTTATCAAGTTCTTGCAAAGCACTAAATTCCTTTTCTTTGAGTAATATAATCAAATTATCTTTTACATAACTATCATGCTCAAGAAATTTAACTTTGTAAAGCAAGGCATTTTTCTCATCACAATCAAAAGCATGCTTGTCACAAGAGATATTCATTTCATCAATATGCATAGCATCATGTTCATTCTCTTTTAAGTAAGCAATTTCTTCAAGTAAAAACTTATTTTTACTAGATAAAACATTGTACTTTTTTTTTGGCACAACATACTTAGAACTAAGTTTTTCTAAATCATTTTACATATTTTCAAAAGTTTCGAACAATTCATTATAAGAAAGAGGTTCTAGACTTACCTCATCATTTTGTTCATCCTCTTTGTCACTATGAGCCATGAAGCAAAAATTGGCCACTTCTTCATTATCACTACCACTTTTGCTTTCATCGCTATCATCCCAAGTAGCTTTCGTTGCTTTCTTCTTGGATTTCTTGGATGATTTGAGAAAAGGACAATCGGTTCTAATATGACCCGGCTTCTTGCATTCATAGCATATTACCTCATCCTTTTTGCTCTTTTCACCTTTTGACTCTTTTTGGTTGGAGAGATGCTTCTTGAATTGCTTCTTTCTCTTGATGAAGTTCTTATATTTACGTGAAAGATAGGCAACATCATCTTCATCAAGGTCATCTTCATCTTGGGAGTCAACTTTTAAAGAGATGGCCTTTAAAGCTATACTCTTTTCTTTCTTTTTCTTCTCATCCTCCATGTTTTTCTTGATCTTTATCTCATGCATCAACATCAAGCCCATGAGTTCATCAATGGAGAGAGATTTGAAATCCTTTGCCTCTTGAATGGTGATGACTTTAGGATCCCATTGCTTAGGCAAAGACCACAATAGCTTCTTTATCTTCTCAAGATTTGAGCACTTTTTCCCAAGTCCTTCTAAAGCATCGACAATTTTAGTAAATCTAATAAACATATCGGAAATAGCTTCACTTTCATCAATTTTAAACATTTCATATTGATGAACTAACATGTCAATCTTTGTTTCTTTTACTTGACTAGTTCCTTCATGAGTAATTTCTAATTTATTCCATATCTTTTTAGCGGTTTTGCAAATAGACACTCTATTATACTCAACTTCATTCAAAGCACAAAATAAGTAATTAATAGCTTTGACATTTAAAGAGTATGCTTTCTTTTCATTTATTGACCACTCTTTCTTAGGTTTTATAGTGCTAAAACCATCAACATCTTTTGTTGGAATTTTAAAACCTTCATCAACAATATCCCATAAATCATAATCAATAGAAAGCAAGAAAAATCTCATTCTATTTTTCCAATAACTATAATTAGCACCATTAAAGAAATGAGGCTTTGTAATAGATTGACTATCGGTAAAAGGGATAAAACCTAAAATTGCCATAGCTAAAAAACAATTAAGTTTATCAAGAAATAAATATTTCAAGAAGAACTCTGATACCAATTGTTGAATCGATATGGCAACCCTAGAGGGGGTGAATAGGGTTTAATTAAACTTTTTTTTTCTAAATTAACCCAATTAAACTAATTAATACACTTTTTATAAATAATAAGAAAAATTCAAATTATGCAACAAATAAGATGACAAAAAATATGATAATTTAATTCTATCAAATTTTAGCAAATAAATAAGAACAAACTAAAACATACGATAAATGGCTTAAATTAATTGCAAAAATAAAAAGGAAATAGTTAGAGAAGAAGACACCGTAATTTTTATAGTGGTTCAGTCAAACTCGACCTACTCCACTCCCCAAGTGCCTCTTGGGAATTTGAATAAAATCTTTCTGACTCTTTCCACGGATTAGAGCCCAACCGTTACACCACCGCTTCTTTTACGGGTTCAAGAGCAAACCCAATCATCTCCACAGTTTAAGATCAAACCGTTACAAATATTAGAATTTTTGAAGAACACAATACAACTCTCACTAGAGTGGATTTACAATTTAAGCACTCAACAAGTTTATCCTCACTATACAATAACACTCTCTCAAGAATAAGATGAAAAGAAAAAAAAATTAGGAACTTAGAGAGAGCAACAATGGAACTTTTGAGTTTTGGAGGATTATGAAATGTAAAATTTGTTGGTTTAAACTTTGGAGAGGAAGATGGTTTATATAGAGATGGAAAATTTTTTAGAAATCACAATTAATTTGGACCATTGGATTTTGAAAAAGAAAAATCAATGGTGAAGATTTTAAACTAAACTAGTCCTTAGATACAAACAAAATATAATATTAAATTCCTTTTGTTTTGAAATTCATTTTCTTTTTAAAATTAATCCAAAAAGTAAAAAAAACATACCATGTGTCAAAAACTAGCCGTTAGATACAAACATAAAATAATATTAAATTTATTTTCTTTTTAAATTCATTCTTTTTAAAATCAATCCAAAGATAAAAAAACATACAATGTGTAAAAAAACTAGTCATTAGACACAAACATAAAATAATATTAAAATTATTTTCCTTTTAATTCATTTTCTTTTTAAATTCATTCTTTTTAAAGTCAATCCAAAAATAAAAAACATACCATGTGTAAAAAACTAGTCGTTAGACACAAACATAAAATAATTTTAAATTTATTTTCCTTTTAAATTTCTTTTTAATTTCAATTTTTTAATTTTAAATCAATCCAAAAATCAAAAGTCCATCACATATTAATCTCTTAATGATCCACCATTCAACCAATATGCTGCCACATGTCTACATGCAAATGGTCTGGTTATGCCACGTCATCCACTACGGTATTTTCTCTATAGACTTGTTTCGGTCATATCGTCTTCGTTTTAGCTCCGATTTGAGTGATTCAAGAGGTGTTGGAATCGTTGTTTCGAGCTCTACGCTATGGACATATTAAAACACTAAGATTTTCAGTAATTAAAAATTGAGTTTGTTATCATCAAAACATTGATTAATTAATTAATTAAAATTAATTAATTTGAGATTAAGGGCCAAAAGGCCAACATATAACCAATCATCAGTACGATGACCCTTCACAGATGCTCGGAATTACAACAAGCCAATTTACCGTTTTGCCCTTGTAATTACATCTTCCTCCTTAAGTACCATTGATTCCTCTAATGAATAATATAACATAGTCCTACTATGTATGAACACCTCTCGAGCCATGAGAAGGTGCGTGGCGCCACATCGTTCAAGCCCAGGATCAGCCCTTAAGAGAGCAATCTATCTACTTACACCTACTTTGGGGAAGGAGTAAACTCCATCTTGTCAAGCTGAGTTCCCAATTCTCAAATAAGACGAATCCCCAAAATGGTAGGTTTGAGTCGGTGCTCTGGCCACTTGCACCCATGTAAATCAAAGGACCGCCGTCAATGACAGGAGTTCCCAACTCACTCAGGATTGAGGTCATGTTACACTAGGTTGTGAAGTCTCAGTCATGAATGGAGTTATATGACAAGACATTAACACTGTGAGGTCAGGTCTTATACAAACTCTTTGTGTAGGACGCCTCCGCTCGCATGTCCACTACACGAATGATCAGGACCAAACCATCAATGACAAGTCACAACATTTGTAACAAATCCAAAAAGTAGGCCGTGTCCGTAGTGTTACCAGGATAAGGTTTTTCTCCTATATCCATATACTACAGACTATTTTAGTTGTCACTTAAGACATGATCCACTTGTATGTCACTACATACATGCTTAAGTTACATAAAGACAACTAGGGATATTAAGTTTATTGGTTTGTGGTAAAATAAAAAACATCTAAATGTGCAAAGTGAAGAAGTAAAGTAAATATCATATATATTATATATCACAAATGTTCGTACAAAGTTGTTTACAAACTACAAGACATGAGACTTTTGGACACAAACCCCAACAATTAAAGAATTTAATTCATTATTCACGTACGGTTGGAGTTTCAAGCTATAGGTCTATGAGGTCCTCTTGGTAGCTCAACAGGTTTTAATGAGAATTAGTTCTTGGATTAATTTGAATTGTTCAAATTAATTGAGAAAATTAATAATATGTGATATAATTAATCTAATTTAATTATATGTGATATAATTACTATAATGTATTTGATACATTATAATATTAAGTTTTTATGAGAGGAAATAAATATTTGAATACGATTCAAATATTAATTATATAAATTGGATTCATATGGTTAAAATTAATATAAATGTGATTTATATTAAAAGTCATTGGTGAGAGAAAGGTATGTTATATTTGATATAACATATAGTTTAATATATATTATATGATAAGATAGTTATCATATGAATATATATTAAATAATTTATTAAATTAATTAATTAATTTCATTTAATTTTTTATTTTTGAATTAATGTTATTTGGGAGGGATCCCCCCTCTTTCTCTCCAGATCGTATATGTGGTTAGTTACACACTTTCTTCTTCTCTGTGTGGTGAAGAAAAGAAACATACAGAAAAATCAGGATGTTTTGAGATCTAAGGCTTTTCATCTCTTCTCCTCTCTCAATCTCTTCCCTCACCAAAATAGTTAGAGCCTACTTCTTCTAGATTTTCATCTAAAGAATACCAAGGTTGCTTTTGTAGTAGTGTACTTTTGATGTTTGTGATTTTCACAGTGAAGAGAAAATGTGAAGATTTCGTTCTTCAATGGTAAGTCTTCTATTTCCTATTTCTCTTCTTAGTTTCTCAAGCATGTTATATGTTTTGTTTAATTAAATGCATGATATGTTCTATTTCTCTGTAAAATTGCGTTCTGTAAATTTTTTAGAATTGGGATGGTCCGCTTCTGCTACGCACCCTTCACTATCCACCACCTCTCAGAGCCACTGATCACATTTACTTCTTTGATCATGGCTACTAAAGGCTCTTCTGTTAGGTTCGCCTGCTCAACAGGACGACGTCTGTTCCTATAGTTCCTAACCATATGCCCAGGTTTGTTTTAGTTAAAGTAGAGGAACTGTACCATTTCTATAAAAGATGGTTTCTATTTCTTCTTATTTTTGGTTGCTGGATCCACGGTTCTAACCTTTCATTTTGGTTTTCTTTTGGTTTTGGTCAGGTCTCACAGCAATTAAGGCGGACTTTCTCGATACAATGTTTACCTCTTCCCTCTAGTCCTCCTTCTGGTCTTCCTTCTCAATCCTCAAGCAAGTGATCAAACTCTCCAAGGAGAAACTCCTTGGTCTTTTGCCTTAAGGTATTCTTGACGGTGAGGAAGAATGCTTCCACCTTTTGACGGTGAGGAAGAATGCCTTAAGGTATTCCTCCTCAATCATCAACAACATTTTTTACGGTGAAGAAGAATGCTTCCACCTTTTGAAGTTCACTCCTTTGAATCGTAATAGACAGTTGAGATCGGAGGACATAATAACATTCTGAGTTAACAAGGCCATTACAATAACAGCAAATGGACCACGTCTTAAAATTGTGGACACAGCTACCTTCGATGGATAGAAGACAATGACAATCGAATATTTAAATTTGATTATATATGTGAATAATTTGATTTATATTTATTTCTTTCTACTATAAGAAATTAATAGCTTTATGAGGCCAAAATTTGAGAAATTTATCTTTAAATTCAAATTGTTATATAAAACTAACATAATAAACAATTTAGTAATAAAGTTAATTCTTTAATTAAAACTTGTTCACATTAAGGATTTAAATTAATTGTTTTTTTACAAAAAAAAGAGCTAATGGGGAAAAATTTTCTGCGGGGAACCTGATCCCCGTGGGGATTTCACGGGGATGGGGAATGAAATGGGTTGCGAGGACGGGGATGGGGAATGACATCCCCGGCCCCACCCTGCCATGTGGACATCTCTAGGTTGGATTGTTGAGTGGATTTCTGGGACTTGGATTGTTTGTCATCGTTGCTTGGCTGTGAGCTGCGGATACCGACATTGCTATTGTTAAGTAGTGTTGGGGTGAACAAGATTTGAGCGACAAAGGAATCGAATAAACCGAACAACGAATTCATGCTTTTGAGATTTGATAAAAATTGGTGTTCTTCGTCTTCTCGAATTAGTTTGATTAATAGTTTGATATGAAGTGGAAATTAGGGTTTAAGTTTATAAAGGGTGGTTTTCCTTATTAATTCGGAGAGGTTTACTTAATTAAGAGGAGACTTTTGATCTTACCTTATCTCAAACATCCCCAAATTGACCAAATTTCATTTATCCTCTCATTCTAGGAGATTAATTCCAAAAATTACGGGTATTGAGAAATTTAGAGATGTTCATTTTCATTAGGCTTGTGGGGATAACCCACTCCTAATCTAGTTTTAATTAAGTGAAGAATGAACTGATAATAATATTAGCTAATTAGAACTTTTTTGTAAGGAACTAATTATTTGAAGATTCAAGGCTCTATTTAATTAAAACAAAAGTTTCTTAAAAAAAACTATTTCATTGAGTTTTTCGAAATAATTATTGGGGAATAATTCTTAGGGAACTTTACCCTTACAAATTTTTTGCGATAGGAAATGATGGGACAGAAACGAGATTGGAAAATTGGTGAGCCATCTCCACTCAACTTCTTGGACATTTCTATTAAGGATGTCTAAAATTTAATTTGAAACTTGATAACCAAAGTAAAACTAAACTAAAGAAAAAAAAAAAAACTAACATAACATTTTTAATTTCTCATTACTCCTTGTATAAATAAAAAATGGAGAATTTTTAATGAGTAATTAATCATTTAAATGAGAATTATGAGTAGATAACTAATTATTTTATTTTTAAACAAATCTTTAAAATTTATTTCATTGATTTTTTCTAAATCTAAAATAATTTTCAAGAGAATGTAGAATAAAATGAGACTAGAACACGGATGAAGAAGTCACATTCTCAATTCCCGCCACTCTCTATAGACATCTTTACTAAGGATGCCTAAATTTTAAAATTTGTTATCGTAGGCTTTGTTAGGTAACTATTTTGTTTTTAGTTTTTGATTTTTGAAAATTAAGTCTATTTTCTTTCCATTATTTAGAGTGATTTACATCTTCTTTTAGTATAGCAGTTGAATTTTTAGTCAAATTCCAAAAACAAAAACAAGTTTTTGCAAACTACTTTTTTAGTTTTTAAAATTTGGCTTGATTTTTCAAACCATTACTAAAAAGTAGATAACATATAAATATATTTGGAGGTGAAAGTAGTGTCGATATATACTTAATTTTTTAAAACAAAACCCAAAAATCAAGGTCCCGTTTGATAGCTGATTTATTTTTTTATTTTTGTTTTGAAAATTAAGTTTTCCTTAGTTATATATCTTTTACAAATAATTTAAAAAACCAAGTCAAAAGTTGAAAACTAAAAAAAAAGTAACTTTTAAAAAGTTGTTTTGTTTTTAGAATTTGACTAAGAATTCAACTATTTTACTTAATAAAAATGCAAATTATGGTAAGAAAAAATGAGAAGAAAACATGCTTAATTTTTAAAAACAAAAACAAAAAAACGAAGGCCCCGTTTGGTAACCGTTTTGTTTTTTGTTTTTATTTTTTAAAATCAAGTCTATGAATACCACTTTCACCTTCAAATTTCTTCCTTTATTATCTACTTTTCACCAATGGTTTAAAAAATTAAGCCAAATTTTGAGAAATAAAAAAAAAGAAAAAGAAAAAGAAAAGAGTAACTTTCAAAATTTTGTTTTTGTTTTTGAAATTCGGCTAAGATTTCAACCATTGTAATTAAGAAAGATGCAAATCATGGTAATATAGGCTTGATTTTAAAAAACAAAATGATTACCAAATGAAATCGAAGTAATTACTAAAGGAGATCCAAATGATTATCAAACGAGACATTAGATAAAATTAAATTTGAAAATAAAACATAAAAGTGAAATAAAATTCAAATTTCCTATTATCCCTCTAATAATAAGTAGATAACGAGAAGTCAAAAGAATAAAAGAAATAAAAAATATATATATGTACAATTCGGAGTAGTAAAAGGAAAGGTATTGGGAAAGTGTGGGGCTCTCTAGTCTCTATATATAAACCCCCACTCCATTTTTCTTAACACAAATCAACAAAAAAAACTAAAGTAAAGAAGAAATTTCTTTGATTGTGCAAAAAAAAACTTGAAGATGAATACATTGTTCGGTTTATTCGATATCTTTGCCGCTCAATTAATTTTGAACTCCACGAAGCCTTCTCCTCCTCCTCCTTCTTCTGTCCCTCCCTCTCCTTTCACTCTAACAGTTTCTCCCTCCGTCAAGCTGCCGCCGCCTCAGCCGCCGCCGCGCAAGACCTTCTCGCCAGAGTTGGCTGTCATCATTTCCCCTAATTCACATTATTCTTAGATAGATATTTTCTATTTACATTTACATTTTGCCTTTCTATTTTTCTATTTTAATTATTTTTCTTATCCATGGGTTTCTTTTATTTAATATTCGTTTATTGCAGCTCTTTCTCCCTTTCTCCACTTTCTTCTTTCACTTTTTTTTTTCTTTGATAAATCTTCTTTCAATGTTTACGAACAACAAAAATGTTGTAATTAATATTCCACAAATTCATGATCATGTTTATTTCTCTTTTGTGGCCATGACATAAATTAATTTCTTTTGAGTCTTAACGATTTTATTCCGTAACAATTTAGTCTATAAATTTTTCATGTAACAATTTAATTTTTATATTTTAAAATTTATAATAATTTAGTTTTTATTGTAGAAATTAATGATAAGATTTAATAAAATTGATGCATAAATAAACCGTTAAACTAATTAGAGATTTAATATTTTTGCAAATTATAAAGCCTACATCATAAAATATTAAAAATTGACATCTAATTTTGATAAAAAATTTTACGTTAGGGACTAAGTTGCTACAATTTTGAAAGTATAAGGACTAAAATGATACATATTAAAGTTCAAAGGCCAAATCATTATAAAATTTAAAAGTACATAGACTAAATCGTTACAAACCAAAATTTAAGGATTAAATTATTATTCTAAAAAAAATTAAGGACCAAAAATAATTTTTAACCATTATTCAACAAGTCTAAATAGATGATGCGGTTGATTTTTAATAACTGAACAATACTGCCCTAGTGGCTTATTAATAAAATTCCTATTTCAAAAAACAAAAATTGTGCATGATTCACGACATAGTTTTTCTCATATATATATATATATATATATAACAATTAAAACCCGTCAATTCCATATATTCGGTGGTTTTCTCCATAATTAGTTTCTCCTCAAGTCTATGTTTTCTCTATGTCTAAAGTCTTTTGCTACTAACTTGGCTTTATACTTGTCTATTGTTCCATCAAGTCTAAGCTTCTTCCTTAGGGTTCACTTCCATCCTATTGCCTTGCAATTCAGGGGTTGGTCTACTAAGTGTCAAGTCCTATTTGACTCAAGAGATTCCATTTCATCATATATAGCTTCTTGCCATAAGTTGGCATTTACGGACTTTTTTTAGGTCTTTAGGATTTTCTTCTATATTATAGATCTGGAAATCATTCCCAAAGTCCCTAACTGTTTTAGTTCTTTTGCTTCTCTAGGCTCTGGGTCAGCTTCTTCATTAGGAGTTAGGCATCTAATAGGTGGTAAACTACTAGAACTCGAACCCCCACTATTCCTAGATTTAAAAGGAAATCTATCCTTAAAAAAGTTCAGCATCATTTCACTCAAAGATCACTTGGTTTACTAGGTCATAAAACCAATAGGCTTTACTATTTACGACATGACCTATAAAGACACACTCATAGGCTCTACTAGCAAACTTTCTTCTTTTAAGGTTAGGTATTCTTACAAAGGCTAGACACACCTAAGTTCTAAAGTACGACAAGTTCGATTTCTTATTCTTAAGAACTTCGTAGGGTGAAGTTGTGTTTTTAGATTCTGGTATTCTATTTAGGGCATAACACACAGTAAGGATAATTTCATCCCATCAATAAGACGTAGCTCTTGAAATAAGCAAAATAGCAACTATTAATTCAGACAAAGTTCTATTTTTTTCTGCTTTTTCGTTCATTTTATGAGAAGAAGGTGCAATCTTTTTATGTATTAGTTCATGCAAGTTATAGAATTCGTCAAAACTATATGAGTTTTACTCAGTTCCCCTATCACTACGAAGTCTCTTAACCTTTCAGTTAAATTGGTTTTCTACTTCAGTCACAAAAAGTTTAAAGGTATCAAAAGCATCACTTTTATTTTTCAACAAATATATGAACGTGAAATCAGAATAGTCATCAATAAAAGTGACAAAGTATCTTTTACTATTCCTAGTCAAGATGTCATAGAATTCACATAAGTCATAATGAACTAAATCTAGAGGCTCAGATTCCCTAAGTATAGATTTATGCGAAGTCTTAGATATTTTAACCTGTCTACAATATTCACATTTATCAAAATCATTCATAGATAACTTAGGAATCATTTCCAACCTAATCATGTTACTAATTAATCTTTTATTAATAAGACAAAGTCTAGCATGCCAAACATTGAATGAACACAACATATAAATAGAAGATTTCGTTTTATTTAAGTCTAGATTTAATTTAAACATGTCATCAGTTGCATAAACCTTCTCTATGAATACATTATTCTTAGTGAGGGTATATAAATTGGCCTTATTGTCTGTGTGAAGCTGGCTTTGTTGAGGAGATAACCCAAGACCAGATTGTTTCCTATCTTCAGAGTGTGTAGGACTTCCTTCAAAGTGAGTGTCACACCTCGTACCAGATTACCCTTCTAACCTGGATGGAATGGTGACTGCAGTAGTTACCAACCCTTTTGCTGGCACTTACTGCCTACCTTACCTGTTAAACCTTGCTCAAACCCTGAATACATACATAATAACTCAGAACTCAACACATTTACATTACAGGGTTTTGCAGCATTGTTTATACATAGATAATACAACCTAGTGAGCCCCATCAAGAATATTAGTCAATAGACAGACACATGTCTACTAACTAACATAGGTTTTCAATTACGCTTCCCTCAACCTGCTTCTTTGAGTGGCAGAGCAATAGCAGAATAGTCTGTTGGGAACTGACCGTTACCTAAAAGAAAACATTTGAAAACGTGAGCTAGAAGCCCAGTGAGTGACTTAATAAAACATAAATCTCGTGCTAAAACTGAAAGCTCGAAAACATAATACTAGAACTACAATATACCAAGCAACCGTGTACATAAAACCTTTACAACCATTGTATCTGAAACCTGAATCTTAATTGAGACCCTTACTTCGATCTCTTGATACTGAGCTATGGCTAGGAGTGACCCCTATGTCGATCTCTTTAAAAAATATATCGATGGGCATCTTAAGCAACTTCCTGAAAACATTAGCATTGATAACTACTCTTAAACACCATTAAACATCATTATTCCTTAGTTGAGAACGAGCATACCTCGCTCTAGCTCCCAACGTCTGTTATCAGCCATGAGACTCATGCTTCAGCCTCTCTTTGTTGATTTATGGCCTAGGAGACCCATACTTCGACCTTTCCTTCAAAACTACCCACGTGTATGTGGAGGTTTCTATGTACCGTCAACACCTTAGGTACAATTATTCAGATATCTTTCTTACCTTCAGTACTCCTCTTCATTGTGTTTAGGAATATCAACGCATGTACTTTAGCAATCTTAGGTATATAAACATAGCACATCAAGCTTAGTTTTAACCCTAACACATGCTTCATACTTTATAAAATAAGTTGGCTTAAATCGTGTTGAGCTAGCTTGTAAAAACTATTAGCATGCGTTAGATATGGAAAACATACTTGGAAAACTCATACATTAGTAATATCATGCGTTGATAAACATTCATAAGCATTAACAATTCCAAACTATCCTTATAGCCTAAGAGAAGATATGACTGCCTTATCCTTACTTGAGAGTGAACTACTAGATCTAACCCTCAACGTCAACCTTAGTCGGGGAGAACCCTTTTGCTCAATCCATCGACGTTGTATTACCTACGTGCACGTGGTTATAACTGAGTACCGTCATACCTTGGGTGCTTCTGCTTAGATACCTTCTCAAATGTTCTTCAGTATCGAGCTGCTAAGATACCTTCTCAAATATCCTTCGGTATCAAGTTGGTCCGGTACCTTCTCGAATGTCCTTTGGTATCAAGTTGGTCAGATACCTTCTTAAATGTCCTTCGGTATCGCATTTTAAGTAAAACTAGTCATAAACATTTAGTTGAACACTAAGGCTTAGTGCTCAAATCATCATACTAGTTCATCAGAAAAATGGAGTTACTTAAATATGCTGAAAGTATTTAGACAAGATAACATATTTACATCATGTCAATTCCATGGAAAACATGCTTTACTTAGAATGAGAAATAGTTTCATAAATACGTTGCTTGGCACTTCATTTAAACACTTAGCATGAGAAATATCTTCAAAGAAATCATAGTTTCTAACACTTAGCATGAGAAATAAATTCAAGGAAATCATGGTTTCTAAATCATTAAAACATCAATTCATTACAATCACTCACAGCTCGTTGGCCTCTTAACGGATTATACGCCTTTTCTAGCTCTTCTTGGCCTAAAAGGACATAATTCCCGATTAAACTACTTAGAATTCCTAGCAAAATACCTCAAATAGAACTTTCATCATCAAAGACAGCTTTACCAGCGAGATACTCATCATGAGTGAATTCTTCTCATGAGCGAGATCCTCATCATGAGCGAGATCCTTTCATCCTAGCGATACTCACCTTTCCAGCGAGATTCAGCCCAATTTCTAGCGAGATTCCCTTCTAGAGCGAGATCCTCATCACAAAAATTAGCGAGATCCTCATCACAAAATCTCACTATAATCTCCATGGTGAGTTATTTGTTTGTTCTTCCCAAGCAGCTGTCTGCTTATGCACAGATTCTCTGTTACAACTTTAAAAAAATCATAACTCAAAATCCATACCTCTTTTGAAGAAATTTCCTTCTACAAACATGTTTAGAATTGAGTTAGTTTCTTACCTTAAAATTTCAGGCAACAATTTCTTATAGTTTTGCCTAGAGCTTCTAATCTTCACCTCAAGTCCTGATTAACCCAAGATTCTGTCTCTTCTGTAATTTCATCACTTTCTGTTCTTCTCCTGCAATCTTTCTCTGGCAAGACAACCTTGAAAACTAGATTCTCCCAGCTTTCGAAGTTTCTCTTCCTTTTAATCTTCCCGCCGCCTCCTGAATTCAAGGATTAACCGCCACGTGCCAAACCAATAAGTGAGTTTCCTTATTTAATGTGTTTTTCTTTTCCTTTGTCCACAACTTCTATAAATAACAAGAATTTTCACTTATTAAATATTTAATATATCATTCCTTTGGCTAAACATACTTGTTTAGGAACTTAGAATTCGGTTTACACTTAGCTACACAATAGCTTATTTCTTCTTGCTTTCATCCTTTAACCCTCCTAAAATATGGCTTCATTTAACTCATTAGGAGACATTTCATTACTTACTCTTACTTAAAGTAATTAGGGTTCGGGTTTTACAAATTCTTCCCCCCTAAAAGAAATTTCGTCCTCAAAATTTGCTCGAACCTACTTATAACTTAGACTTTGACAACATCCTTTGGTCGTAAACTTTACGACCTTCTTCTTTTCTTTCTTCTTCCCTCTTTTTACTACGCTTTCGCTGCGCTACTCTGATATCAACTTTGCTCATATTAAATAATACTAGTATGTATGAACAACTTGGTTATCATAGTTCACTGTATTTGTCACATCCTCTGGTGACTCTTCCATTTTCCACTGAGTCATAGTTTTTATTTATTACTAGGGTAGTCTTCTTCCATTTCCCAGCAATACCACTGGAACATTCTTTTCCAGTTATCATACCTTTAAATTACTTGCTAGTTGTGAAATCAATATTTGTGTCAACTAGACTTCTCGGCCTAACTAAAAGCACTCTTCTTAGGATGTCCTTTTTATCCATACTTGAGAGAAGACATTCTTTGTACTATAACATTTCCCAAACTATGGCTTACCATACTATACACATAAGGTTTTCTTAACTATACTAGTCCCTAGCTCAGTTACATTTCAAACTTCGAGCTATTACCTGGAACATCAGCAAATCTGGACTTTTTCCTTTTTGTCTTCTACTGACTATTTTGTTCCTTACTTTTATACTCAATGTACCCCTGATACATTTTGAGCTCACTGTTGCTCATCTTTTCCCTCTTCTCAGGAGTAATCTGACTAGGACTTCCTCTAGATTACATCCTTTCGTCTAAATTCACTAGAATAGAATTCACGTTTGTCACCATCCTCTGAGCAAACCTGCTATACACTCTATTTCTAGTGACAAATCTATGTTTACTTGTGTGACTACTGCCTTCCACTCAGGTACTGGTAGTGGATTGAGTAATCCTGCCGGCCTTCGCCTTCTAGGCTTCACTTGTTAACAAAACAAACATCACATAGCACTTTTCTTATTTTGCTAGACTATGTCTTAGTTTATTAGTCTAGAATGGTCGTTTTGCTCACTCCTTATCATTCTTTACTGCGTTACTACTTAACTGGGAAGGAACTCCTTTAGTTTTCTTCCTACAACCATAACTTGCATTCTTAGTTGAGAGAGAATCTTTAATCAATCCCTCAACATCAATTTATGGCTAGAATGGAGTGTTCTCGACACTATCAATCACAACTTTTCCCTTATTTTTACAATTCTAGTTCAAGTACCGTCATGCCTTAGGTACTATTGCTCAGATACCTTCTCCGTGTCTTTCAGTATCGAGCTATTCAAATTCTAGGGCAAAGCCTCAGTACCTTTTCTATGTATTTCAGTATTGAGTTATTTATACTTACTTGCTTGCATATTCTTATCTCTTAATAACTTAGTTACCCAAACACATTCCTTATTAACGCATCCTCATGGTCAATGTAAAACATAGCACAAATACAACATTAATGTGAGGTGCATTGTTTGGTAACTATTTGAGAATAGTTGTCATAAATAGCTTTCAGTAAGCATGCATTTCTTTTCATAAGCTTTAACAAGTTAATTAAAACATTTAAAGCATCTAAAGTCATTCACTCCTGCTGCTGGAACCATATGACCAAGAAATACAACCTGGTCTAACCAGAAATCACATTTGCTGAACGTGGCATACAACTGTTTCTTTCACAATGTCTGCAAAACTATCCTCAAATGGTTCCCGTGATCTTCCCTACTGCTTGAATACACCAATATGTCATCAAGGTGACACACTGGATCTGTTATAACCCTTGTTTATTAATTCCTATAACTGAACTTTCCACCCCTTAAGTTCTTCTGGCACCACCCTTTATGGTACCTGAAAAATAGGTATTATATCTGGAATTAAATCGATAGTAAACTCAACTTCCTTTCCAGATTGTAAATCTGATAACTTTTTAGGGAAAACATCCAAGAACTCTTGTACAAAAGGTACATCCTCAGGTTTCATCTTCTCGTCCTATAAAACTGTCACATGAGCTAAATAAGCTTCCCATCTTTTACTTAGCAGCTTCCTAGCCTTCACTGTTGATATTAGGCTTTCTGAAACTATTCCTTTACTTCCTACAATTTTTGTCTCTTGCCTACCAAATCTCTCGAACATTATCCATCCTTAAAACAATTCATACGGTTGTAACATTTATTCGGAAAATCCATGCTCTAGAGTGACATCAATTCCAGGAATTCTAATGGAATCACTTCATAACTATACTTATCAACAACTACTCTAGAGCCTGTAAAACTCTTATACTATTACAACCTCTCCACATCATAATAATAACTACTTAGGGACATGCTCTCTACAATCTTTCCTACAAACAGTGCAACATATCAGATAACACCATAGGCAACTAGTTCATAAATATACTGGTACATAAAGTTACTTTACCATTCACAACATTAGCTGACTCCCCTACCTCCCGGTAGGACACTTCGTAAAACCTGCCCTAACGCTAAGGTCGTCTTGCTTCCTTTCTCAATTTTCTTCTTTTGAATTCCTTCCTCGGCTCCTGAGCCACTAGGCTTATCTATCATCTGTAAAGTCATGTCATGTTCTATCTGGATTCCTCGACCTAGCTGTGCATTCCTTCTTGAAATGTCCTGCCTGTCCGTACTGGAAACATACGTTTTTCCCTTTATGACATGTCCTTCAAAGATGCTTACCACAATTCGTACATAAGGATTTTCTTACCCGTACCAGCTACCAGCTCGGTAGGATGCCAAAACCTTGATTTATCATCCATACTAATCCCAAGCCTTGGCTTCTTCCTTCCTACCCTATGTTGACTTGTAGCTCTCTGTCCTTTATCAATACCTATTAGGTCATTCTCAATACTGTACTTCCTTTCCGAATCTGCCAGAACGGATTTAACACTTTCTGCCAACCTCTTAGTGATCCTGTTAAATATTATGTCCTCTATCTGAGGATCTGTTCCTGTCTGCGGAATCCTCGACTCCCCGCCTGAAGTCGTTTCCTGATTTACCGGGTCTTTACCTTTCTATTCACTAACATTTGAATTCCCTCGAATCTCGGAACTTCTAAAGGTAGGGTCAGGATTCCCGTTGTTTGTCTGCCTGCTCTGCTTGGCACTTCATTTAAACACTTAGCATGAGAAATATCTTCAAAGAAATCACAGTTTCTAACACTTAGCATGAGAAATAACTTCAAGGAAATCATAGTTTCTAAATCATTAAAACATCAATTCATCACAGTCATTCACAGCTCGTTGGCCTCTTAACGGGTTATACGCCTCTCCTAGCTCTTCTTGGCCTGAAAGGACATAATTCTCGATTAAACTACTTAGAATTCTTAGCAAAATACCTCAAATAGAACTTTCATCATCAAAGACAGCTTTACCAGCGAGATACTCATCATGAGTGAATTCTTCTCATGAGCGAGATCCTCATCATGAGCGAGATCCTTTCATCCTAGCGATACTCACCTTTCCAGCGAGATTCAGCCCAATTTCTAGCGAGATTCCCTTCTAGTGCGTGATCCTCATCACAAAAATTAGCGAGATTTCCTTCATTAGCGAGATCCTCATAATAAAATCTCGCTATAATCTCCACGGTGAGCTGTTTGCTTGTTCTTCCCAACCACTTGTCTGCTTATGCACATATTCTCTGTTATAACTTTAAAAATTCATAACTCAAAATCCAGACCTCTTTCGAAGAAACTTCTTTCTACAAACATGTTTAGAATTGAGTTTACCTTAAAATTTCAGCCAAAAATTTCTTACAGTGTGGCCTAGAGCTTTCAATTTTCACCTCGAGCCTTGATTAACCCGAGATTCTATCTCTTCTGTAATTTCATCATTTTCTGTTCTTCTCCTGCAATCTTTCTCTGAAAAGTATCCTTGAAAACTAGATTTCTCAGCTTTCAAATGACACCAATTTCACTAAATTTGCTCATGTAGATTGCCGAAACCAAGCTTTCAAGGTTCCTCTTCCTTCTAATCTTCCTGCCGCCTCTGAAATTCAAGGATTAACCGCCACGTGCCAAACCAATAAGTGAGTTTCCTTATTTAATGTGTTTTTCTTTTTCTTTCTCCACAACTTCTATAAATAACAAGAATTTTCACTTATTAAATATTTAATATATCATTCCTTTGGTTAAACATACTTGTTTAGGGGCTTAGAATTTAGGGTTTACACTTAGCTACACAAGAGCTTATTTCTTTTTGCTTCCATCCTCTAACCCTCCTAAAATACGACTTCATTTAACTCATTAGGAGACATCTCATTACTTATTCTTACTTAAAGTAATTAGGGTTCGAGTTTTACAGTGAGAATCTTCTCAAAAGTAAACTTTAGCTCCACCTCGCCGATTCCAACAACTTTCGTTGAGTGGTGATCTCCCAACAGTATGTTTTATCCTTAGTTTCGGTATAAGATTTAAAGAGACTAAGATCATGACAGACATAGCGAGGTAGCGCCAGTGTCTATCCACCACCCCTCAGAGCCACTGATCACATTTATTTCTTTGATCATGGCTACTAAAGGCTCTTCTCTGAAGGTGACCCTCAAACACTGTAGCCCAGTGTAACAAAATCTCCCATTTGCCCTAGTCCAGCCGCGGGCGGTCCCGTAGACCCATGCTTTGAAGGTGACCCTCAAACATTGTAGCCGTGAGAGCCTTCGTAAATAAATCAACATTGTTTTGCTCTGAGGAGATCTTCGTGATGATCACGTCTCCTCGATGAACTATCTCGCGGATCAGATGATACTTCCTCTCTATGTGTTTGTCGTGCCTATGACTCTAGGCTCCTTGGAGTTTGCCACAACACCACTATTGTCACAATAGAGGGTGATGGACCTAGACATATCTTAAACAACTTCTAGCTCTGTCAAGAACTTTCTGAGCCAGATAGCATCTCTGATACCAACTGAAGGAACTCTTATTCAAGAGTACCTATGAGCGGAAGCGAATCTTTCAAATTCATTGTGGCAAAATTATCACATATACATTCAAACATACTAATATACATTCATAATGCTAAAGAGATCAAAGATCATACCAGTTGAAGATTTCTTCTTCACAACGAGTCTAAAACCCAAACGTCTACCTCGAATAATCACCACTCGAACAGAAGGAAATGGAGATGACACCACCATTCAGAGCCCTCAGTATTCTTGGAGTGAGAATCCAAAGTGTGGGCTTTGTTCGGATTTGGTAGAGGGGAGGAGGAAGAGAGACCGTACACAACGATTAAGTAAGTGGTAGATGAGGTCGTCTATCGCATAGACAAAATGCTTGATCGTTTAGGTGAAGTATACGATCAAGTAGGAAAAAGTAAGTGATCGTCTAAACGATCGTGTAGAAAAGGGTAAGTGATCGTCTAAACGATCGCTTCGAAAAAGGTAAACGATCGTTTAGTAAATAGCGCGCGAAGGTGTAACAGTAAGCGATCGTTTAGCAATATCATATAGGTAAGCGATCGTGCAGGCACTATCATAGAGGTACTGATTTTCTAAGCGATGACACACTCTTTAACACAATGTTCGTGCATCTCATGCTTAACACACCGTCAGCTATTTATGCACCTCAAAGTGATCTTTCAATACATTCATCCATTATTAGAACAGAAGAGACACCGTCCCATTTTCCTTTTAACCATTCAATGAATATGATCTCATCATATTCATAACATATAAATTAATATCATATATTAATTGTAGTACTTTTCCTCCACTAGATATAAATCATATTTATATCTAATTTTCTCCAAATTAATGTATCTCATACACAAAATTAATTATATCATATATAATTAACTAGTTCAATTATATCATATATAATCGTACTCCCCCTTGTCAATTTGAACATTTTAAACTGACCCAAAACTTGACTCTCAACTTGTATCCAAGCTACCAAGGGAACTTTATGGACCTATGGCTCGAAGCTCCAACAGTACGTGAATAGCTGACTAAACTCTTTAGTCACTATATCCACCATCTGTTAACTACCGGGCATTCCACTAAAAAAGACAAACAGTAAAAAAGACCAACAGTTGAACTCTTCTTGCCATAGATATATTTCTATGTCCATTGGATATAATGTTGAATCGATATGGCAACCCTAGAGACACAAACATAAAATAATATTAAACTTATTTTCTTTTTAAATTCATTCTTTTTAAAGTCAATCCAAAAATAAAAAACATGTCATATATAAAAAACTAGCCGTTAGACATAAACATAAAATAATATTAAATTTATTTTAAATTTCAAATTTTTTTATTTTAAATCAATTCAAAAATCAAAAGTCTTATCATATGTTAATCTCTTAATGATCCACCATTCAACCAATATGTTGCCACATGTCTACATGCAAATGGTCTGGTTATGCCACGTCATCCACCACAGTATTTTCTCTATAGATTTGTTTTGGTCATATCGTCTTCGTTTTAGCTCCGATTTGAGTAATTCAAGAGGTGTTGGAATCGTTGTTTCGAGCTCTACGTGATGGACGTATTAAAACACTAAGATTTTCAGTAATTAAAAATTGAGTTTGTTATCATCAAAACATTGATTAATTAATTAATTAAAATTAATTAATTTGAGATTAAAGGCCAAAAAGCCAACAATCTCCCCTTTTTTATGATGACAAACCATTCAAGAAAAATAGCTTGAAATACATGTAAATTATATGTAGCACATAATAAAATTCAACATATCACCATAAAGATCATTCTTGAAATTCACTCAAAAAAAATAAATTCTCCCCCTAATTAATACAATAAAAAACATAACAAATTTATAACATATTTTTCTTCAACTTCTCCCCCTTTGGAATCATCAAAAAGAATAATTAAGAAAAATTTAGAACTACATAAATGTTTCCCTTAAAAACATGAACATAAATTTAGCACAACTCCCCCTAAGAATATTAACACATGCTTTCCATATCTCTCCCTATCAAAATATCTTCTAAAAGATTTAACAAGTAAAATTATAAAATCAAGAGGCATCACAACGAATAATACCGAGCTCAAGCCTATTTTTGCAAAAGTTTTCTTCATTCAAAAGCTTGGTAAAAATATCCGCTAATTGATTATTAGAGCCTACAAATTCAAAAGTAATATTATCATTTTGCACATGCTCTCTAATAAAGTGATGTCTAATATCAATATGCTTAGTCCTAGAATGATGTATAGGATTTTTAGTCAAATTAATAGCACCAGTATTATCACAAAATATAGACACGTTATCAAACTTTAATCCAAAATCACAAAGAGTTTGTTTCATCCAAAGAATTTGAGCACAACATCTAGCAACTGCAATATATTCCGCTTCGGTAGTGGATAAGGCAACCAAATTTTACTCTTTACTAAACCAAGAAACTAAGGAACTACCAAGAAATTGACAAGTCCCACTAGTACTCTTACGGTCAAGTAAACTACCCACAAAATCCGCATCGGAATATCCTACCAAATTAAATTCAACATTTCTAGGATACCATAAGCCTAAATCAATAGTACCAAGAAAATATTTATAAAATCTTTTAACCGCATGTAAATGTGATTCCTTAGAACAAGATTGAAATCTAGCACAAAGAAATACACTAAACATAATATCGGGTCTACTAGCGGTTAAATAAAGTAAAGATCCAATCATACCTCTATAAATTTTTATATCCACACACTTACCTTTTTCATCCTTGTCAAGCTTAATGGATGTGCTCTTAGGAGTTTTTTCAATTTTACCTTCATTGAATTTGAACCTTTTGAGCAAATCCCTTGTGTATTTTTCTTGACTTATGAAAATACCATCCTTGAGTTGTTTGATTTGGAGTCCAAGGAAGAAGCTAAGTTCTCCCATCATACTCATCTCAAATTCACTATGCATACACTTATAAAATTCTTCACACAAAAATGGATTAGTAGAACCAAAAATAATATCATCCACGTATATTTGTACTAAAAGCATATCATTTTCTTTAGTCTTAATAAAAAGAGTAGTATCAATTTTACCCATTTTAAATCCATTCTCAAGCAAGAAATTACTAAGTCTATCATACCAAGCTCTTGGAGCTTGTTTTAAGCCATAAAGAGCCTTTTTCAACTTATAGACATGATTAGGAAAATCAAAACTTTCAAACTCCAGAGGTTATTCTACATAAACTTCCTCCATGATATAACCATTTAAAAATGCGCTTTTCACATTTATTTGATACAAAATGAAATTCTTATAAGAAGCAAAAGCAAGCAACATTCTAATAGCTTCTAATCTAGCAAAGGGTGCAAAAGTTTCTTCATAATCTATTCCTTCCTCTTGACAATAACCTTGAGCTACAAGTCTAGCTTTATTTCTAATGATATTTCCATTTTCATCCATTTCATTTCTAAAGACCCATTTAGTTCGAATTATAGAAGCATGAGAGGGCCTAGGGACTAACTCCCAAATTTTATTCCTTTCAAATTAATTTAATTCTTCTTGCATAGCTAAAATCCAAAATTCATCATTTTCGGCATCTTTAAAACTTTTTGGTTCAATTTGAGAAACAAAAGCAAGATTATTAAACATATTAAGAGAGGAACGAGTTTTCACACCTTGTTCGGGATCACCAAGAATTAATTCTTTGGGATGGGAAGGAGCATACCTCCACTCTTTAGGCATGGATGAAGAACTAACTTCGTTCTTTTCGATTAAGCTCACCTCTTGCTTACTTGAAACAATTTTCTTGCCTTTGTCACTAAAAAGTAAATCTCCAAAATTTCCTTCTAAAACATCACTATAAATAGGCTCATTAGAAATAACATTGCAAGATTCATCAAATACTACATGCATAGATTCCTCAATTACTAAAGTTCTTTTATTGAAAACTCTATAAGCTTTACTAGTAAAGGAATAGCCAAGGAAAATACCAATATCCATCTTAGAATCAAAATTTTCAAGTTTTTCTTTGTTATTCAAAATAAAACATTTGCAACCAAAAACTTTGAAATACCCAATATTTGGAATTTTGTTATGTCAAAGTTCATAAGGAGTTTTATCCAAAGAAGGTCTAATTAAAACTCTATTTAAAACATAACAAGCGGTGTTAATGGCTTCCACCCAAAAGTATGTAGGTAAACCATACTCATGCAACATTGATCTAGCAAATTCTTGCAAAGTACGATTTTTTCTTTCAACTACACCGTTTTGTTGAGGAGTCCTTAGAGCGGAGAAATTATGAGAAAAACCATTTTCTTCACAAAAAGTTTTAAAAGCATTGCTATCAAATTCTCCTCCATGATCACTCCTAATTTTAGAAATAAAAAAACCTTTTTCATTTTGAACTCTTTTTGCAAAACTAGAAAAGCTTTTCAAAGCATCATCCTTATGTTTTAGCATCAAAACCCAAGTAAATCTTGAAAAATCATCAACTACCACAAAGGCATAATAGTTCCCTCCAAAACTAGCAATTCTAGAAGGGCCAAATAAGTCCATGTGTAATAGTTGAAGGGGTCTAGTTGTAAAGATTGCACTTTTAGATTTGAAAGAGGACTTAGTTTGCTTACCCATTTGACAAGCATCACAAACTGACTTTTTCAAATTTAAATTAGACCTCTAACCAAAGATTCGTGGAAATATTTGAAATTAAGTGCATGCTAGCATGTCCTATTCTTCTATGCCATAACCAAGAATCATTATGCAAAGCCGATAAACATTTATCATTAATAGGACAATCATTCAAATCAATAGTATAAACATTTTCATCTCTATTTCCAACAAATATATCTTTTCTATCACTAGCATTTTCAATGATGCAATTCTTTTTATCAAACACAACTCTAAAGCCTTTATCACACAATTGACTAATACTAAGTAAATCATGCTTCAAACCATCAACCAAAAGTACATTTTCAATTAAAATAGAAGATTCATCACTTATACTACCTTTACTAATTATTTTACCTTTCTTGTTGTCACCAAAGGTTACAAGACCTCCATCCTTTTTGGAGAGAGAGACAAACTTGGATGGGTCTCCCGTCATGTGCCTCGAGCAACCATTATCCAAGTACCACTTGTTTTTCTTAGAGGCTTTCAAACAAACCTACAAACACAAATGTTCAAGTTTAATTCTTTGGTACCCACACTTATTTGGATCCTAGATGGTTAGCATTGACAAATTTGGGAATCCATTTTATTTTTGTATAGACATTTAAGGCATTAGATTTAGACAAGTAACAAGAATAAGTTGTATGTCCAAACTTGCCACATGAGAAACAAACAACATTATGCAAAGATTTATCTCTTACAACAATTTTATGCACTCTACTTTTCTTGAAGAAATTATTCCTTGGAGCATTGTGAAACTTTGCCCTTTGAGAAAAATTTCTTCTTGGAGAAGTAGTATGAACATATTTCAATTTAAAACACTTAGGTCTAATATGGCCTTCAACACCACAAGAATGACATATAGGCACAAAGTTAGATTTAACATGCTTAGACACAACCTTAGGCATATTAAGCTTAGGCATATTATGAGATGCTTTAACAAAGATAGTTTTAGAACTTGAAGGAGTAGAACATTCATCAATATAGCCTAAACCTCTTTATCACCAAAAGGCTTGCCTACTTCAATTATCTTGTCTAATCTTTGAGCACCTATTGTCAACTTTTTAATAGATTCTTTAGCCTTATCAAGTTCTTGCAAAGCACTAAATTCCTTTTCTTTGAGTATTTAATCAAATTATCTTTTTCACAACTATCATGCTCAAGAAATTTAACTTTGTCAAGCAAGGCATTTTTCTCATCATAATCAAAAGCATGCTTGTCACAAGAGATATTCATTTCATCAATATGCATAGCATCATGCTCATTCTCTTTTAAGCAAGCAATTTCTTCAAGTAAAGACTTATTTTTACTAGATAAAACATTGTATTTTTTTTAGCACAACATACTTAGAACTAAGTTTTTCTAAATCATTTTGCATATTTTCAAAAACTTCGAACAACTCATTATAAGAAAGAGGTTCTAGAGTTACGTCATCATTTTGTGCATCCTCTTTGCCACTATGAGCCATGAAGCAAAAATTGACAACTTCTTCATTATCACTCCCACTTTTGCTTTCATCGCTATCATCCCAAGTAGCTTTCGTTGCTTTCTTCTTGGATTTCTTGGATGATTTGAGAAAAGGACAATCGGTTCTAATATGACCCGGCTTCTTGCATTCATAGCATATTACCTCATCCTTTTTGCTCTTTTCACATTTTGACTCTTTTTGGTTGGAGAGATGCTTCTTGAATTGCTTCTTTCTCTTGATGAAATTCTTATACTTACGTGAAAGATAGGCAACATCATCTTCATCAAGGTCATTTTCATCTTGGGAGCCAACTTCTAAAGAGATGGTCTTTAAAGCTATACTCTTTTCTTTCTTTTTCTTCTCATGCTCCATGTTTTTCTTGATCTTTATCTCATGCGTCAACATCAAGCCCATGAGTTCATCAATGGAGAGAGATTTGAAATCCTTTGCCTCTTGAATGGCGATGACTTTAGGATCCCATTGTTTAGGCAAAGACCACAATAGCTTCTTTATCTTCTCAAGATTTGAGCACTTTTTCCCAAGTTCTTCTAAAGCATTGACAATGTTAGTAAGTCTAATAAACATATCGGAAATAGCTTCATTTTCATCAATTTTAAACATTTCATATTGATGAACTAACATGTTAATCTTTGTTTCTTTTACTTGACTAGTTCCTTCATGAGTAATTTCTAATTTATCCCTTATCTCTTTAGCGGTTTTGCAAATAGACACTCTATTATACTCAACTTCATTCAAAGCACAAAATAAGCAATTAATAGCTTTGGCATTTCAAGAGTATGCTTTCTTTTCATTTATTAACCATTCTTTCTTAGGTTTTATAGTGCTAACACCATCAACATTTTTTGTTGGAACTTTAAAACCTTCCTCAATAATATCCCATAAATCATAATCAATAGAAAGCAAGAAAAATCTCATTCTATTTTTTCAATAACTATAATTAGCACCATTAAAGAAATGAGGCTTTGTAATAGATTGACTATCGGTAAAAGGGATAAAACCTAAAGTTGCCATAGCTCAAAAACAATTAAGTTTATCAAGAAATAAATATTTCAAGAAGAGCAACCCGCTCTGATACCAATTGTTGAATCGATATGGCAACCCTAGAGGGGGGGTGAATAGGGTTTAATTAAACTTTTTTTTCTAAATTAACCCAATTAAACTAATTAATACACTTTTTATAAATAATAAGAAAAATTCAAATTATGCAACAAATAAGATGACAAAAAATGTGATAATTTAATTCTATCAAATTTTAGCAAATAAATAAGAACAAACTAAAACATACGATAAATTGCTTAAATTAATTGCAAAAATAAAAAGGAAAGAGTTAGAGAAGAAGACACCGTAATTTTTATAGTGGTTCGGTCAAACTTGACCTACTCCACCGATTAGAGCCCAACCGTTACACCAACGCTCCTTTTACGGGTTCAAGAGCAAACCCGATCATTTCCATGATTTAGGATCAAACCGTTACAAATGTTAGAATTTTTTAAGAACACAATACAACCCTCACAAGAGTGGATTTACAAGTTTAAGCACTCAACAAGTTTATCCTCACAATACAATAACACTCTCTCAAGAATAAGATGAAAAGAAAAAAATTGGAAACTTAAAAGAGAGCAACAATGAAACTTTAGAGTTTTGGAGGATTATGAAATGTAAAATTTGTTGGTCTAAAATTTGGAGAGGAAGATGATTTATATAGAAAGGGAAAAATTTTTAGAAACCAAAATTAATTTGGACCATTGGATTTTGGAAAAGAAAAATCAATGGTGGAGATTTTAAACTAAACTAGTCATTAGATACAAACAAAATATAATATTAAATTCCTTTTGTTTTGAAATTCCTTTTCTTTTTAAAATTAATCCAAAAAATAAAAAAATATACCATGCGTCAAAAACTAGCTGTTAGACATAAACATAAAATAATATTAAATTTATTTATCTTTTAATTCATTTTCTTTTTAAATTCATTCTCTTTAAAGTCAATAAAAAACATACCATGTGTAAAAAACTAGCCGTTGGACACAAACATAAAATAATATTAAATTTATTTTCCTTTTAATTTTTTTTTATTTTAAATCAATCCAAAAATCAAAAGTTCATCATATGTTAATCTCTTAATGATCCACCATTCAACCAATATGCTGCCACATGTCTACATGCAAATGGTCTGGTTATGCCACGTCATCCACCACGATATTTTCTCTATAGATTTGTTTCGGTCATATCGTCTTCGTTTTAGCTCCGATTTGAGTGATTCAAGAGGTGTTGGAATCGTTGTTCCGAGCTCTACGCTATGGACGTATTAAAACACTAAGATTTTCAGTAATTAAAAATTTAGTTTATTATCATCAAAACATTGATTAATTAAATAATTAAAATTAATTAATTTGAGATTAAGGGCCAAAAAGCCAACATTAATAATGTAAGAGCATGCTCATGCATCATATAATATAAGAGTTATATTTATGCATGCATAAAAAGTATTGACATGTATAAGGGTGAATGATAGCATGTTTTCCTGGTTGTTACTCGTTATATAAAAATTATATATAGTAATGACCGGACATTGTATGAAGCATGACACATAGGTTATTTAATAAATGTTATAAACGCCTCGTTGTGCGCAATATTTTTAGTTGTTTCTTTTTAAAAGTTAAAGAGAAATTAGAACTAAAAGAAATAAGAAAGACATACGTGCTCACTTAGGTTTAATTCATGGTTTTAAAATGTTTAAAACTTGGAGCACATAGACCCAAGATCACGGTTCTAATACGATTAGCAATACTAAGGCTTTAATCTTTTAATCAATTTAATAGGATTAAATTGGCTAATAAAATGTTAAAGTGTAGTAAATCTATCTATAAGGGACCTTTTGTCTAAGGCGGGTTCTGTCTAGGCTGGGGTATTTAAGTGACTCAAGTATGTATGTGGTGACATACAAGTGGATCATGTCTTGAGTGATAACTAAAATGGTCTGTAGTATATGGATATAGGAGGGAAACCTTATCTCGGTAACGCTATGGATGCGGCCCGCTTTGTGGAATGGTCACATGTGTTATGACTTGTCACAGATGGTCTGATCCTGATCATTCGTTTTGGGGACATGCGAGCGGGGGCGTCCTATACAAAGAGTTTGTATAAGACCAGACCACGAAGTGTTAACATCTCGTTATATAACACTGTTCATGACAGAGACTTCACTTCACTAGGATGACCATAGGTAACACGACCTCAATCCTCAGTCAGTTGGGAACACCTGCCATTGAGGGCGGTCCTTTGATTTGTATGGGTGCGAGTGGCCAGGTCGCCGATTCAAACCTACCATTTTGGGGATTCGTCTGATTTGGGAGCTAGGAACTCAACTACACAAGATGGAATTCACTTTTTCCCCAAGGCAGGGGTAAGTAGATAGATGGCTCCCTTAAAGGCTGATTCCAAGGCTTGAACGATGTGGCGCCACAACCTTTCTCTTGGCCCAAGAGGTGTTCACACATAGTTGGATTATGTTGTATTGTTCATTAGAGGAATCAGTGGTACTTAAGAAGTGAGATGTAACTACAGGGGCATAACGGTAATTTGGCCTTACTGTACTTACGAGCATCTATGAAGGGTCATCGTACTCATGATTGGTTATATCCGATGGATATAGAAATATATTATTATCTGTGGTGAGAAGAGTTCAGCTGTTGGTCTTCAGTGAAATTCCTGACAGTTAACGAGGATCTCGTGGCTAAAGAGTTTAATCAGATATTCACGGACCGTTGAAGCTTCGAGTCACAAGTCCATTAGGTCCCCTAGGTAGCTTGGATAAAGTCGAGAACTAGTATTTGGGTTAATTTGAAATGTTCAGATTGACAAGAGGAAGTTCAATTATATATAATATAATTGGACTGGTTAATTATATATGATATAATTGGCTGAATGTATGAGATACATTATTTTGGAGGAAATTAGATATACATCAAGTAGAGGAGAAAATACTATAGTAGATATGTGATATCAAACTATAGGATAAAAATATAATATGATTATATTTATTTATTAAGTAATTGGTTAATTATAAGATAATTATGCCATAGATCACGTTTGGACATGGGTTAGTGGGAAATCATCGGTTATTGTAACTGATGAAATAAAAATGAAATCGTTTCAGTTTGAATCGTCGTCTCAAAGAAAAAGAAAGAAGGTGCGCGTTGGTAGAATTCTAAACAAGCGCTTAAAGATTCGAGAGACTATACGATAGCTCCTCTCCACCTAAACGATCGTCTATCTCGCGCCTAAACGATCGCACACTGTTTCCTACACGATCGCATAGATTATCTAAATGATCGTATAGTATGTCAGTTTTACTAAATGATCGTGTACCTTTTCCTAAACAATCGTTCAGTAAATCCTACACGATCGTCTAGCTCCTCTTAAACGATAAGCATTTCTGCTATGCGATAGCATTTTCTTCCCTCCCACTTGCTTATCGCCTACACGATTCGTGTTTCCTCCTTTCTCTACCAAATTCACTAAAGATCACGCTTTGGGTTTTCACTCCGAGAATACCCGAGGCTCTTTAGTGGTGCTACGGCGTTCGTGTTCGCGGTCGTTCTTGTTGCTGTTGTTGACGTTTCCGCTGGGAGTTGGTAGATCGCATTGTGGTTTTCCACTGCGTTAGAGTTCCGAAGTGTGAAGACTGTCTTCAAATGGTATGGAACTCTTTCCCTTGTTATTTATCTTGTTCTTAGCATGTCATTGATTAAGATTTTTTTGCATAATTGTATGTATTGAATGTATAATATTTATTTCGGTCACGGTGAGTTCGGAGCGATCCGAACGCATTCATGGAACTCTTAGATATAAGATCCTTCAATTGGTATTAGAGCCAGGTTCTGATACTCCGATTTCATATGTTGCAACGAAATGAGATTTACATTCATGGTGGGTGCATTTCTACACTAATTTAATAGTTAAATTTTGCTGTGGATGTTTGGATTAATGGATGTTTTCGGGATGATTAGCTTTGGTTTGATTTAAATCCTTTTACATTTGCGATTGTTTGTAAAGGCCCCTGCGTTTTTGGGTAAGTTATCGAATCTGTATTCAAAGTTTGTTTGAAGTTTAAGTTGTTCGTCGAAGAAGCAGATCTGTGCAAACGTTGCATAAGAGTGGTACGCGATCTGGGCAAGTGTTGCGGTTCTTCGAAGAAGGAGGCAATCTAGGGTTGTTGATCGCATCGTAAAGATGAAGGAGTACGTGATCGTTGATGAATGCATTAGTTAAACGATAGGGAATGCAATCAAGAGTTGGTCACATCGTGTTTGATGATCAGGTACGCGATTGCTGAGTATCGCGTCATGTAGACGATGAGATGCTCGTGAATCGTTTAATGCGCGCGCAATAGATGATCGTTTAGGTCAGTAAGCTTCATCACTTAGTAACTGACTAAATGATCATTTAGTAATGCAAGGTAAATCATTTACCTGTCATCGCGCTACACGATCGCATGGACGATCAGGCTTCGCAGCCTCGTCGTCGTCTACGTGATCGTTTACTTTTGCTTCTGTCGTCTAGTACGCACTAAACGATTGTCTACCTACTGAAGTTGGCTACACGATGAAGACCTCCTGGCTCTTCAAGACCCGGTTCGCCTGTGAATCGGTTTGCTCGATGAAAAATGTAATAGATAGGGTTTTCTTATTCCGGTTTTTGTAAAGGCTCATCCTGGTCCATTAATCCTTTATTTATTACATGCGATGTATGTTTTTTATATGTCATATGGTATGCACATATAGTAAATCCCACCTTAGGTTTTGCAATGGTCATGCATCATCTCTTTATTGTAATTATTATAATTTAGAGAAGTATGATTTAATTATGTAAGAGCATGCTCATGCTTCATATAATATAAGAGTTATATTTATGCATGCATAAAAAGCATTGACATGCATCATCTTTATATTATAATTGTTATAGTATAAAAGTGAATGATTGCATGTTTGCTTGGTTGTTACACGCTATATAAAAGTTATATATAGTAATGACCGGACATTGCATGAAGCATGACACATAGGTTACTTTATAAATGTTATAAATGCCTCATTGTGCGCAATGGTTTTAGTTGTTTCTTTTTAAAAGTTAAAGAGAAATTAGAACTAAAAAAAAAATAAGAAAGACATGCATGCTCACTTATGTTTAATTCATGGTTTTAAAGTGTTTAAAACTTGGATCACATAGACGTAAGATCACGGTCCTAATACGATTAGCAACCCTAAGACTTTAATCTTTTAATCAGTTTAAAGGATTAAATTGGCTAATAAAATGTTAAAGTGTAGCAGATCTATCTATAAGGGACCTTTTGCCTAAGGTGGGTTCTGTCTAGGCTGGGGTATTTAAGTTGACGGAAATGTAACACTCCTACCTGGGAACTTACCTAAAAAGGTGAATTAGACAGATTTGATGCACGCATGCAAGTTAAGGATAGTCCATTAAAGTGTTTAAATATGACTACTTGAAATTGTTCATATGTCATTGACAAACGTTGTTTATGAGGAGAGTTTAAAAAGACGACTTAGACTAAAATCAGTAGCCGAATTGTCTAGGTTAATGAACCCCTAGGTAGAACATTCAGTGGGAGGTACTTGGGGCATAAGATGCTTCACTTAAACCTTTCACGTTTCTTCTAAATAGTTCACACCGTGAGATCTATCCTCAGCCTTGCGGCACCTTTGGCGTGTCCCCCCAACGGATGGTGTTTGGGTAGATCAATATCAAGGTGGATGGAGAGAGTGTTCATAGTACGTGGGAGTGGGAAGTGCGACAGCATATTCCTCGGTCTCCCTTGTTAGGTTGAATAAAGTAATTTCAGATCGCCTCGAGGTACCCTGGGAATGCCCCGCTAAAGGATGGCAGCTTTGTGCGTTTCTTTATTTGATCTCCTGTAAGAGGATAAGGTAATTTAGTCTCCTGTCCTAATCTGATTCTTCCCTTCGATAGGCTCATTAAGGTAGGACTCTGACACCGAAAGCGAGAGGTTACACTTACGCAGAATAGTTAAAGGTTAACGATTCTGGACCAAAAAATGGTGGCTGTTAGGTTCAGTTCCAAGAGTTGGTTCTGCCTAATGGTTGAGAATGTCTCATCCCAGTGAAGGGGCAACTGATCACCCCACCGGTGGCGTTTGTCCTACCTCACTGGGGCATCATTGCAAAATAAAAGTTTATAACTTACGGTACTTGAAACTGTTTTGCAAAACTAATTGGTTTAAAAGTGGTTTAGCAAATTCTAATAAAGTTTTGTTCGTATTTTCAGCAACATTTTCAAAATGGCAACAACCACGTTAGCATTGCTAAGTGCTAAAAAACTTACTGGCGATAATTTCGCAAAATGGAAACATATGATCACGACGATCCTGATCATCGAGGATCTCATGTTCGCTCTCACGGAGACTTATCCTCCTATTCCAACTCTGAATCCCGCTCGAAATGCTCGGGAGGCATTCGAGCGATGGACAAGGGTGAATGAGAAGGCCTGAGCCTACATCTTGGCAAGTCTTTTTGAAGTCTTGGCCAAGAAACATGAGCCTATGGTCTCAACGCGTAAGATCATGAAGTCCCTGTGGGGGATGTTTGCACAACCGTCTGAACAGCTTATGCATGAGGCTTTTAAATACATATTCAACTCCAAAATGGAAGAAGGCACCTCTGTTCGTGAACATGTGTATAACATGATGGTCCACTTTAATGTGGCGGAGTTGAATGGGTATACCATCGATGAGGGCAGCCAGGTTAGCATAATCCTGCATTCTTTGTCGGAGAGCTTCCTGCACTTTGTTAGCAATGTGATTCTTAACAAAGTAAAATACAACCTTACAACTCTCCTCAACGAGTTGCAGACATACCACTCTTTACTGAAAAGTAAGGAGAGGCAGAAGAGTGAAGCAAATGTTGCTTCATCCTCTAGGACGTTCCATAGAGGTTCGACCTCAGGAACGAAGTCTGCATCTTTTGTTTCTAATTCTGCAAAGGGGAAGAAGAAGAATGGTGGTAAGGGAAACGAGAAGGCACCTGCTAACCCACCGCTTGTCGCCCCAAGTAAGTATCCACAAGTTTCTAAGGGAAAGTGTTTCCACTACAACCAAGATGAACACTAGAAAAGGAACTGTCCTCGATATCTGAAAGAGAAGAAAGCAGCCAAGGCTAAGGCCAAGGCAGATAAAGGTAAATGTGATTTACTTGTACTTGAAACTTGTTTAATGGAGAATGATGATTCTGCCTGGATAATTGATTCGAGCGCCACTAATCATGTTTGTTCTTCTTTTTAGGGGATTAGAACTTGGCGACAGTTGGAGGATGGTGAGATGACGATGCAGTAGGAGAAGCGTTTATTCATAAAGATGGTGTTTTTATTTGCACACCAAATCTGGAATCGAATTTATATGTGCTAAGGTCGTGAGCCATTAATTCCCTCCATAATACTGAATGTTCAGAACTACCGTAACTCAATCAAAACGTCGACAAATTTCTCCAAAAGAAAATGCCTAACTTTGGCATCTACGTTTAGGGCACATCAATCTCAATAGGATTGAGAGATTGGTAAAGAATGGACTTCTAAATGAGTTAGAAGAAAATTCTTTACCTGTGTGCAAATCTTGCCTTGAGGGTAAGATGACTAAACGACCTTTTACTAGAAAAGGTTATAGCGCCAAGGAGCCTCTTGAGTTAGTACATTCTGACCTTTGTGGTCCTATGAATGTGCGAGTCCGAGGTGGCTATGGGTATTTTATCAGTTTCACTGATGATTACTCTAGGTACGGGTATGTTTATCTTATGCAACAGAAGTCTGAATCCTTTGAAAAGCTCAAAGAGTTCAAGGCTGAAGTTGAAAATGCATTGGATAGACAAATTAGAACACTTCGATTGGATCGAGGTGGAGAGTCTTTGGACTCGGCATTCCAGGACTATTTGATAGAACATGAAATCGTTTCCCAACTCTCGTTGTCGGGTAAACCTCAGAAGAATGGTGTAGCGGAGAGGAGAAATAGGACCTTGTTAGACATGGTTCGCTTGATGATGAGTTATGCTTCCTTACCGGACTCATTTTGGGGTTTCGCAGTGGAGATTGCATTATACATACTCAACTGTGTTCCCTCCAAGAGTGTTGCAAGAACACCTCTGGAGTTGTGGATGAATGGGTCAAGGCCATGGATCTCGAGATGGAGTCGATGTACTTCAACTCACTATGGGATAATCAACATTTCAGTAGTCTTCTTAGTGTTGTATGTAGACGATAACCTACTCATTGGAAATGATGTAGGTCTACTGACTGCAGTTAAGAACTGGCTAGCGACCCAATTCCAAATGAAAGATTTGGGAGAGGCTCAGTTTGTTCTACGTATACAGATATTTCGGGATCGTAAGAACAAAGTGCTAGCATTGTCTCAGGCATCGTACATTGATAAGATGTTGCTCAAGTACTCGATGCAGGACTCCAGGAGGGGCCTACTACCGTTCAGGCATGGAGTCACTTTGTCTAAGAAAATGCGTCCTAAGACACCTCAAAGGGTTGAGAAGATGAGACGGATTAGTTTAACCCATGCCATTTTAATGTTGCTGACCCGTTTACGAAGACTCTCACAGCTACAGTGTTTGAGGGTCACCTACGGAGCATAGGTCTACAGGACCGCAGTTGGACTAGGGCAAGTGGGAGATTTTTTTGTACTGGGCTTTTATGCCCTAGTTTATTGTTTTGTACTAGTTTATTGTACACCCCAATTTGCTTTAGGACAAGTGGGAGATTGTTGGGGTTGATGTCCTAAAGTCTCGTGTCCTGTAGTTTGTAAACAGTTTGTACGAACGCTTGTGTTGTTAATATATGATATTTATTTCACATCTCATATCTTTGCTCATTTGCTTGTTTTATTTGCTTTACCACAAACCAATAAACATAAAATCCCTGGTTATCTGTATGTGACTCAAACATGTATGTGGTGACATACAAGTGGATCATGTCTTGAGTGATAACCAAAATGGTCTGTAGTATATGGATATAGGAGGAAAACCTTATCGTGGTAACGCTACGGATATCACGGGCCGAAATGCACGTTATCATAGTGCTAGGTTCTTAAACAATGTTGGATTACATTGATGAAATATGTTAAATTGCGTCCATTAAGCATAAATTCTATAATATTACGGTCGCATACATTCAACGCATTTGAACTATTGATTTTGTACTTTTGAGAATATGCATTAACGCAATGCAAGATTGCGTTCACAGGAAATCATCGGTCGAGTGCAACTTCATCGCAAGGCTTTGCGTTGATCGTGCTCGCAAACATTCGTCCGAGAAAGATCACTGCAACTTGGTCAGTGCAACATGGTGGGCGCATCTAGGTGAAAGGCCAATTAAGAGCGATAGGACAGAAAGCTGATGGCAGTCGAATCCAAATTAAGATGACAGCCGATAACGGTCACAAAGTACATTTAGCTTTATCAGTGATAATTATTCGGTGCGTCAATCAGGAATTAAAGTTGTCTCATCTGTACAACCAGGAGAGAGAAGCCGCCTTTCACCGTTGATGCTCTATAAATACCGAGTGCATTCTTCAGAAAAGGGGTTCACCACTTTTACAATCTTTTATTCCACGAGTTCACGCCTCCGTCCATAGTTTTTTTTCATTTTAAGGCGGACGCGAGAGAGAAAGTTATGCCGATAGATGTTTCGATAAGCTTGGGAGAGCGCCGAAAGCTTCAAAGACAGGGAAAGGGCCGACGCCTGCGGAAGCGGGAATATCCTTAGATCAGAATAGAGATTCCAGTGTAAAAAGCCTCGGTTAATAAGGAATTACTACCAGGCTCTCTACCTTAAACTTCCATTGGCATTTTGTACTCAACTCATTTATAAGAATGAAATTTCTTTCTCTATATCTATTCACTCTTTGTGATTCACGCATGAGTAGCTAAATCGGTTGAATGGGTTGAGAAACTTTTAGCTAGCACAACTAGAGAATCTTCAATCTTTGCGATTATCTTGTTTATGTATGCTTCATTCGTCTATTAGGGATACTCGAGAGGGTAGTCTAAGGACAGGATCTAGACTTGGGAAAGTCAGGTCAGAATCTAGGCTCGGGAGAGTCAAATTAGAACGCATAATACAAGAGATAGGCATTTAGGAATGAGGACTATTTGTTATCAACGCATCGCATGCATCCTAGAGATAGGATACGATTGTATGCGGTCACATTGCTTTCATGCATTCTGCATTATCGCATAGGACAAAAGTGGAGACTTAGGAATAAGCTCTATGGACACTTTGCATTCAACACATGCATCCTAAATTTAAGAGCATCGCAGTTACATAGGAAAATGACTTGCTGTGCATGGTAGTAACATGATCGCATAGTCTGACGCATTCCCAAGTAACGCTAGCTAAAGATCTTTTCAACCCGTTCATCGCATACTCATTGCTTCTATCAACGCAATTGTCTTTTCTCAAATCCGCCGCATTTATTTATTTCTTTTTTTAATCAACACAAACAACAAACCAAACACTTTATTTATTTACTTGGTTACCACAAAGTTTTCATCAAAATTACCAACGCAATCTATTTGCACAAGTCCCTGTGTTCAACCCTGAACTTACCAGGAAACTCAGAGGAATTTACACTTAAATTCCGCTAGAGAAACTTGAGTGCACAATGCAAGTCCATCAATGCATATCATCCATATTTCCACTTCATAAAATACGCGCATCAACCCGCTTTGTGGAATGGTCACAAGTTTTGTGACTTGTCACAGATGGTCTGATCCTGATCATTCATGTTGGAGACATGCGAGCCGGGGCGTCTTATACAAAGAGTTCGTATAAGTCCTGACCACAAAGTGTTAACATCTCATTATATAACACTGTTCATGAAAGAGACTTCATTTCACTAGGATGACCATATGTAACATGACCGTGAGTTGGGAACTCCTACCATTGAGGGCGGTCCTTTGATTTGTATGGGTGCGAGTGGCCAGGTCCCCGATTCAAACCTACCATTTTGGGGATTCGTCTGATTTGGGAGCTGGGAACTCAGCTACACAAGATGGAATAAACTCCTTCCCCGAGGCAGAGGCAAGTAGATAGATGGCTCCCTTAAGGGCTGATTTCGGGGCTTGAACGATGTGGCGCCACACACCTTCTCTTGGCCCAAAAGGTGTTCACACATAGTTGGACTATGTTGTATTGTTCATTAGAGGAATCAATGGTACTTAAGGAGTGAGATGTAACTACAGAGGCAAAACGGTAATTTGGCCCAGCTGTACTTACGAGCATCTGTGAAGGTCATCGAACTCATGATTGGTTACATCCGATGAATATAGAAATATATATATGGTAAGAAGAGTTCAGTTGTCGGTCTTTAGTGGAATGCCTGACAGTTAACGGATGGTGGATCTCGTGCCTAAAGAGTTTAGTCAGATATTCACGGACCGTTGGAGCTTCGAGCCACAGGTCCATTAGGTCCCTTGGGTAGCTTGGATAAAGTCGAGAACCAGTATTTGGGTTAATTTGAAATGTCCAAATTGACAAGAGGAAGTTCGATTATATATGATATAATTGAATTGGTTAATTATATATGATATAATTGGCTGAATGTATGAGATACATTATTTTGGAGGAAATTAGATATACATCAAGTAGAGGAGAAAATACTATAATAGATATGTGATATCAAACTATAGGATAAAAATATAATATTATTTATTTATTAATTAGTTAATTATAAGATAATTATGCCAAAAATCACATTTGGACGTGGGTTAGTGGGAAACTGTCGGTTATTGTAAATGATGAAATAAAAATGAAATCGTTTCATTTTGAATCGTCGTCCCAAAGAAAAGAAAGAAGGCGCGCTTTAATAGAATTCTAAGCGATCGCTTAAAGATTCGAGAGACTATACGATAACTCCTCTCCACCTAAACGATCGTCTACCTCGCGCTACGATCGCGTAGCTTATCTAAACGATCGTATAGTGTGCCGATTTTACTAAATGATAGTGTACCTTTTCCTAAAAGACCGTTCAGTAAATCCTACACGATCATGTAGCTCCTCCTAAACGATGAGCATTTCTGCTATGCGATAGCGTTTTCTTCCCTCCCACTTGCTTATTGCCTACACGATTCATGTTTCCTCCTTCCTCTACCAAATTCACCAAAGACCACCCTTTGGTTTTCCACGAGAATACTTGGGGCTCTTTAGTGGTGGTGTCATCCCCACGGCGTTCGTGTTTACGGTCGTTTGTGCTGCTGTTATTGACGTTTCCATTGGGTGTTGGTAGATCGCGTGGAGGTTTTCTGCTGCGTTGGAGTTCCGAAGTGTGAAGACTCTCTTCAACTGGTATGGAACTCTTTCCCTTGTTATTTAACTTGTTCTTAGCATGCCATTAATTAAGATTTTTTTCCATAACTGTATATATTGAATATATAATATGTATTTCGATCACAGTAAGATCAGAGTGATCCGAACGCGCTCATAGGACTCTTAGATATGAGATCCTTCACCTTGTTCATCCAGAAGGACAGGTGAAGGATGTCCTAGTCTCGATTGACAAATTTATCTTACCCAAAGACTTCATCATCCTCGATTATAAAGCGGACAAGGATGTGCCCATCATTCTGGGACGACCATTTTTATCCATTGGTCGTGCTCAGATTAATGTGTACAAGGGAGAGATCACACTGAGCGTGAATAGAAAGAAGCTCAGGTTTGACATTATTAAGGCCATAAAGTATCCGGAAGAAAAAGACCTAACAGATTCCGACAATGAACCCAGTTGTTATGAAGAAGAAAAGTCTGAAGATGAAGAAGAAAGAGATGATGCGACCGCATCCATGGTAACTTACAATGCGATCGTGGAAACAACAACCAAAGAAGAAAAACTGACGTTGAATGAAGAAAGAAAAGCACAAAATCCATCCTTGGAACAACCACCTACAATAGAATTGAAAACTTTGCCAAACCACCTGAAGTATGCTTTTCTGGGGCAAAATGAAACTCTACCAGTAATAATTTCCTCTGCACTTCAAGAAGAACAAGAGCATGTGCTGCTGAGCATCCTGAGAAAGCACATATAAGCAATAGCCTGAACGCTAGCAGACATAAGAGGAATTAGCCCCGCATATTGCATGCACAGGATACGTCTCGAGGAAAATAAAAAAGGATTGATCGAACAACAGTGCAGACTAATCCCTACGATGAAGAAGGTAATGAAAAAGAAGATAATAAAATGGCTGGATGCAAACATTATTTATCCAATCGCCAACAGCACATGGGTCAGTCTCATGCAATGTGTGCCAAAGAAATGAGGGATGACGGTAGTCCCAACTGCAAATAAGGAATTAATATCGATAAGAATCGTCACTGGCTGGCGGATCTACATGGACTACCGCAAACTAAATGTGGCGATGAAGAAGGATCATTTCCCCTTGCCTTTTATTGATCAGATGCTAGACTGCCTCGCAGGAAATGATTACTTCTACTTTTTGGACGGATATGCAGACTACAACCAAATCATGATTGCTCTTGAAGACCAAGAGAAAACCACATTCACCTGCCCTTATGGAACGTTTGCTTTTCGACGCATGCCGTTAGGATTATGCAATGCGCTGAGCACGTTCCAAAGGTGTATGATGGCCATCTTCTCTGAGTATCTTGAAGATTCAGTGAAAATTTTTATGAACGATTTCTCGGTGTACGGGCAAACATACAAAGTATGTCTAAATAATTTAGAGAAGATACTAAACAGAAGTGAAAAGATGAACCTTGTTCTAAACTGGGAGAAGTGCCACTTCATGGTAAAGAAAGGTATTGTGCTCAGGCACAAAGTCTCCAAGGATGGGCTAGAAGTGGATAAGGCGAAGATTGAGGCCATTGAAAAGCTCCCACCTCCAGCAATGTAAAGGTTGTCAGAAGCTTCCTGGGGCATGCAGGATTTTATCAACGTTTTGTGAAGGACTTTTCGAAGATTGCTAGACCATTGAGTGTGTTGCTGAAGGCAGAAAGAAAATTTGATTTTGATGAACAATGCCTCAACGCATTCAAGATACTGAAGAACGCATTGATAACCGCACCTATGTTGATCACACCAGACTGGACACAACACTTTGAATTGATGTGTGATGCTAGCGGTTATGCGTTGGGGGTGGTGCTAGTGCAAAAGAAGAAAATAATGCTACATCCCATCGCATATGCGAGTTGAACCTTGAACCCTGCCCAAAAAAATTACACTACCACTAAAAAAGAACTTCTTGCGGTGATCTTTGCACTGGAGAAATTCAGAGCTTACTTGCTGGGATCCAAAGTGATTGTTCACACTGACCACTCAGCAATCAAATATTTAATGACAAAGAAAGATTCAAAGCCGAGGTTGATTCGATGGGTTCTCCTCCTTCAAGAATTCAACATGGAAATCATTGATCGCAAGGGAACGGAGAACTAGGTTGCGGACCATCTATCAAGATTAGAAAAATCTGGAAGTCGACCGCAACTAGTCAGAGGTGAACACAACTTTCCCAGATGAGCAGCTGTTCAAAATTGAAGAGTTATCATGGTTGTAGACGTGGTCAATTTTCTGGTTTGTGAATAATTTCCTAAGAACTATACAACCCACCAAAAGAGGCGACTCAAATACGAATGTAAATCATATTATTGGGACGAGCCAAATCTTTACAAGAGGGGGTCAGACCAGATTTTGCACCTATGCATACCAGAAGTTGCTCACTAGCACATACTATCGCAATGCCATGACTCACCGTATGGTGGACATTTTGGAGGCCAACGTACAGCAGCAACAACATACCAACTCTTTACTCAATTCTGCCACATAGGATTTATACTTTCAACAACATACCAATCAACTTATTTGTTTTTGTCACCGCAAAAGAATCAAAATTTACCGTTGCATATTGTCTCAGTAGTCCCTGTGTTCGACCCTGGGCTTACCAAGCAACCTAGTAGGATTTATACTTGGATTTTACTAGGAAAACTTGCATGTGCAATGCATAGTTCACCACCACAATATCATACCATTATTTCATCACATTCACAACGCATCAGAATCTAGGAGTTGTGGGCTCTGACTTATTTTTAAATGAGGGAGGGAGGAATGGAGGAGGAAACGATGGAGTAAACGATCAAACAATCGTGTAGTAGATGAAGTCTATTGTATAGACTCAATGTTCGATCGTTTAGGCTCTGTAAAGTTATCGTGTAGTAAAACTCATTTTACTCGATAGTCAATTTGATAATGCGTAGTCGTAGAATGAATTGAAAAACTATTTTTTATTTTATCCCACTTAGCCACGATAAATGTATAACCAAAAAGAAATATCAATTATCATATAATTAATAAATTATAAATAAATACAATAACTAACGTATCATATTATATTTATAACCTATAGTTTTAATATTGTATCATATGCAACATATAAACTATAGTTTTTTTCTTATTTTATGGCATTTAATATAAATCATATTTATATTAATTCCTCCAATAAATAATGTATCAAATACATTATATCAATTATATCATATATAATTTAATTAATTTAATTATATCATATATAATCAAATTCCCTCTTGTTAATTTGAACATTTCAAACTAACCCAAAAATTGATTCTCAACTTGAATCCATTGAGCTACCAAGTGAACCTTATGGACCTGTAGCTTAAAGCTCCAACGATATGTGAATAACTGACTAAACTCTTTGATCACATTATCCACCATCTGTTAACTGTCGAGCACTTCACTAAAGACTGACAGCTGCACTCTTCGCACTATAAATATATTTTTGTGTTCATTGGATATAATCAATCAACAGTACGATGACCCTCCACAAATCGCTCGTAAGTAAAGCTGGGCCAAATTACCGTCTTGCCCCTGTAGTTACATTTAACTCCTAAGTATCACTAATTCCTCTAATGAACAATAGATCATAGTTCTACTATGACTAAGCCTTTCTCGGGTCAAGAGAAGATGTGGTGTCACATTGTTCAAACCCCTGAATTAGCCCTTAAGGGAGCAATTTATCTACTTACTCCTGCATCGAGGAAGGAGTGAATTCCATCTTGTGTAGCTGAGTTCCCAACTCCCCAACCAGACGAATCTCTAAAATGGTAAGCTTGTTGAGTTGGCGATCTGGCCACTCTTACCCATGCAAATCAAAGGACTGCCCTCATAGGCAGGAGTTCACAACTCACTCAGGATTAAGGTCATGTTACCTATGGTCATCCTAGTGAAATGAAAGTCTCAATTATGAACGGTGTTATATAACGAGACTAAATATTTCGTGGTCCGGTCTTATACAAACTTTTTTATATAGAATATTCTCGCTCGCATGTCTAATACATGAATGATCAGGATCAGATCATTTGTAGCACTTTACAACATTTGTAATACCTACAAAGTGGGTCACACTCATAGTGTCACCAGGAAAAGGTATCACTCCTTATCCATATAATACAGACCATTTAGGTTATCACTTAAAGCACAATTCACTTGTGTGTCTCCACATATATGCTTAAGTTACAACGATAACCATGGATCTTAGTTTATTGGTTTGTAGTTAATGCAACTAAAATACCTCATATTTCATAGACTGAAGTGAATAAAATATCATATATTATAAATTACAAAGTGTTTGTTCATACAAGTGTTTACATTCTTTTTTATTCCTGGTATAGGAAACTAAGATTGCTGTAATTTTAAAAGTTCATCCATGTTGTCATAACGAGTTTATGAAATAGCTCCAACTGTATTTTACGATGACTGACTTTGCTCCATGGATTAGCTTTAATATCTTGTAATTTCTTCAATATTGCAGCTATACTTGCAGAAGAGATGGATCTGGAGAAGACGATACAAGTCAGTACTGAATATTTTTGTTAGCAATTGTCATTTTGATGCCATTGCTTCATCTTAAATCATTCTGATGACAGGCTACTACATATCTCATGATGTTGAAATATTTGAACAATGATTTGGGGCCTCTTCTAATTGTATGGCCTACATTTGTTATGGAGAATTGGGAAAGAAAACTCAAAAAGTGGTGCCCACCCTTTTCTGTACTCCACAATCATAGGGCTGTCCGGTCAGCATATGCAAAGGAATTGAATTCTCTGGCCAAGTCAGGGTTGCCTCCACCATTTAATGTTCTTCTTGCTTGTTATTCTCTATTTGGAAGACACGGGTTGGTACTTCTTTTCTATTTATTTAAGTTAATTTTTGTTATGTGGGTTTGTACTAATCTTTATCCATTTTATTATTACATGACCATTTTCTTTTTATCATGCAAACAGAAGATCAACTAATAATTTCGTTCATTCTATGATTTCCTTTTTCTTTGTGTTTTCTAGTGTGTTTTACATAAAGAAAACTTGAAATATGTTGAAGTGTGATAAGCATTTATCAATTATCTTTTATGGTCAATGGCTTTGATAATGTTGAAACTTTGTGGTTTGCTAAATGTTTTTGCAGATATTTATAAACATTTCTATGCCAGCGAAATCAAAAAATGTATTAGAAGTATTAGCGCAAACATTGTTGGTAGAAATACCTCCATTAGTAAGCTTGGTAGAAATAAAAATAGCTTTAATCAGTGTTGGTAGAAATGCCTCCATTATTAAAAAAAATTAGTGCATTTCCACTAATTCTAGTATTCAATCTCTTGCCGTACAATGAAGGAAGTGTTTATGGATCCATCTTAGATGAAAGCTTGATCTTTGAGCTTTTCAATTTTAAGTACGATGTTGGAGATAATGGAAGTGTTGTTTGACAGACTTACAAGTTTGCTTTCTACTATAGCTCAAGTCTGTCAGCTCATTTTTTTTTGTAATAACAAGCACTCTAACTTACATTGATACCTTCTTTTTCTAATCTTTTAAAGGCTAGATTGGTTTATCAAAAAAAAAATCATTTGGTACAACAAAAGATTGGATGTTATACATTGAACATTGTGCAAATTCAAGGGGTATGACCATTTCTATTCGTGGAGTTGGGTAGATCCTTTTTTATTCGGTTCCTTCTACAAATAATTTATTTTACTATTTTTGTGTAGAAACTCTAGTAGTTCGGTTGAGAAAAGATTGTTGATTTTAGAGACTAAGTCTATAATTTAATCAAAAAATTAATTTTAGTCCAAAGAAAAATTAGAGATTGATTTGAGTATGATTTGAAGTTTTAAACTTTTTAGTTAACATAAATACAAGGGAAATCTCTCTTAATTCTCTCCTCTATTTTTTCTATTTATAGCCCATTTCTTTGTATTGAAAAAAAAGCTCACCCTAACATTTTCCTCTCTCCCTCCAAATCTCAACCAAGAATCTTATTTCCTTTTTCTAATTTTTTTTAAATACAAAATTTATTGTCTCATCCTTCTTGTCTCCCGAGCAAAGGGAATTTCTTATAAATAGAAAAAATATGAAACTATTTACACATATAATTAAAAAAAAAAAAAAGATTAATCTATTTGGTAAGTTTTGTTATGATGGGTAAATAATTTAGTCTTTTTTCTATATTTGAAAATGCCCCAAACAAATGTGATGGTTAAAGATTAATAAATTAAATTATCATTATTATTATTTTAAAAAGCAATTAAAGTAGGCATCCTAATTTTGGACTTTTGGTGAAAACAATCTATATATGAGAGAAAAATCGAGGCAATGTTTATATGTATTTAATTTGAAACAATTTTTTAATTGTTTTAAAATTTTAAGAAAATTAAAATTGATTTATAACTTTTTTAAGAATAAATTGATTTATAAGCCCTTTGCAATATATATATATATAACAAATAACGTTGAATTTATGGGGCAGTACAATCACAAATAATTTTAATATTAACAATTTAATTGAAAAAGTTTACTATATATGGAACAGCAAAAAATTTGTTATTGAAGAAAGATTTTAAACACCGTTTATGACTTTTAATTTACTTCTTAGAAACTTCCTCTTTTAAGTGCCATTTGATGGCAAAAAAGATTCTCATAAAAATTGATATGTCTAGATGCCTAAGCCAAATGGCATTTATTTCTCGTTAAAATCATTAGAGGTTATTTTGAAATAAATGTGATAGCAAATCTAACATGTTTGACATTAAAAAAGAACATTATTCATGTTTTTTTTTCTCATGTGAACATAACTCAATTGGTATAAAATTTATACTATCAATCATTGTAGTTAGAGATTCAATTCTTCCGCACCACAAAATAGTAAAAACAAAATAAAAAATTAAAATAACCAATTTACCTAAGAAAAAGAAAATAAACAACCCACAGTCAAGGGATAAAAACATTGTTAAATTGATGGTAGAAAAATAGTTACAAATATTGGAAAAAAAATAAAGGTTTAAATTCTATTTTGGTTCGAAAATTTTTTAAAGTGTATTTAGGTCTTCAATTTTCATGTTTGTACCATTTTGGTCTCAAGAATTTCGTTTTGATCTCAAGACTTTCATAAAGTGTATTTTAATAATTGTTTGGTAACCAATTACGTACCGTTTGATAACCATTTGATTTTTTTAAAAAAAAAAAATTAAGCCCATAAACACTCTTTCTAACTCTAAATTTTTTTGATTGGTTATCTATTTTGTATCAATATTTCAAAAAAAAAAAGCCAAAATTAAACTAAGAAAAGTAGTTTTAAAAATTTGGCTAAGAATTCAATTCTCGAAAGAAAATTGAAAAAAACAATCAAATCACACCATAAAAAAGATGCAAAATATTATAAGAACTTGAGAGAAATAGACTTAAATTCCAAAAACCAAAAACGAAAAGCAAAATGGTTACCAAAAAGGGTCAGGTCCCGTTTGGTAATCATTTCGTTTTTCGTTTTTTGTTTTTGAAATGAATTCTATTTCCTATCTATTTCTTACAATGATTTTCATCTTTCTAACTATAATGGTTGAATTCTTAGTCATATTCCAAAAAAATAACAAATTCTTAAAAGTTACTTTCTTTAGTTTTCAAATTTTGGGTTGGTTTTTTAAACATTGGTAAAGTAGATAGCAAATGAAAAAATTGAGATGGAAGTAAAGTTTAAATTTTCAAAAACTAAACACTATAAATAAAATAGTTATCAAACGGGACCTTAATTTTTTGTTTTTTGTTTTTAAAAATTAAGTTTGTAAATTCTACTCGTATCTCTAAATGTCTATACTATATTGTCTACGTTCTACCAACGTTCTTAGAAAACAAAACCAAAATTTCAAAACTAAAGGAGGTAGTTTTAAATTTGAAAACTTATTTTTGTTCTCATTAATGCGCACACTCAAAATTATGTCACTAATTTGTCCAAAATAAAATAAAAGATAGTATAAAGTTATTATTTTTTAAAAAATTCCAAGCTAAAAGTAGACATTCTAAAAGTTTAAAAGCAAGTGGGGAAATTTTCAAAAATAGAAAATTTTGAGAAATTATTTATACAAAATAACAAAATTTTAATCTTCTTGGACAGAAACAGATAGAAGTTCATTAATATCTATCCGTATTCATTTTACTATTTTTGTAAATAATTTGACATTTTTCCTATCTGTAAAAATTTTTTAAAACAAAAACTAGAACAAATATAAAAGTTCAATACTAAAATAGACGTTTTCATAGTTTATGAACCAACGAATAGATGTGAAAGTTCATCGACTAATATAGGATTTAAGCAAAAAAATATATATATATATACATGGCAATTATTTATTATCACAATTATAGTCCATTATAATTATTTAAATTAATCATAAATTATTGTTTATACAATCACTTCTAAAAGATATCAAATTTGCAATAAAAATGATGAAAATTACATTGGGACACCTAAAGTTAAAAGGGGATTTGTGTAATGGTTTTCTATGCATTAGAAGAATCACAAACAAGAAGAAAATCCTACTAGGTTCTACATAAGGGGACACAATTATTGAATGTGGATGATACAACAAATAATGACAGAAAAAAAGGAAAAGGGAAAAGAAAAAGAGGAAAATTATCTTTTTTTTTAATTTTTAGTTTCAAATATGTGGTCTCCAAATTTTTAAGATATACTTTTTATTCATCGAGTTTTTAAGAATTCATGCATTTGATCCCTAAATTTTTAAAATGTATATTTTTAATCCTATGAATTTAAAAATATGTTTATTAAGTGTTTGTAATAAACCCAAAATATTATCTCTTCTCTTTAAAGTCACTTTGAATTTATTTTCTCTAATTGAAAATGTCGAATCATTATTTAAAATAATAAAAAGAGTACTTCATTTTAAACTAACTCTTATAAATTCGAGAACTAAAAATATACATTTTGAAAATTCATGGACTAAATATATTTATTCTAAAAAATACTCATGTTTTAAAAATTTAGGGACCAAAACTCATCTACCATTCACAACTCAAAGACTAAGAATGTAGTTTTCCCTAACATCTTTGTTTTGTATCAAATTTATGGAGATAAATACAGAATGAAATGTTTTTTTAGACATTACATTAAATGTATTTTATTTATACTATATTAAAAGGAATATGGAGAATTTTTACTTTTCCCTATATGAAAATTTTCATGTGTAATTTTAGACTGAATATGTTAAATTAATCAATTGATATTGATATACAAAAATTAATATAACCACTCATTTTACTAGATTAGATCAATGATATTTATTAAAATATATACTTAATTCATTTTTTATTAAATAGGCAATTACTTATTTATTGAATATTGTTAATTAATTAGTTGACAATATTTTAATATACTTTATTAGTTGATTAAGAATTTTAGTACAAAACTTAATTAGGATTAGTAAAGTTAACTTAGTACCAAAAGATTACTTTTCAATAATTATAATCAATTAATTATTTCCTGAAATTATTTTTGTTTAGACATAATTACAAAACCTTTTTTTTTCAATATGCCTTATTCACAATATATCATCTTTTCTCTCTTTTTCTTGCCTTAATTTTGGTATATTGTTTATTAAAATATATTTATTTATATTCTCTAATTAATGAGTTGTTTTAAATTAAATTTGTGATTAAATTAAATAAAATTAGTTAAATACTTCATATTAAAATAATTAATACATTCATTCTTATGGATGCAAGTATATGTTAAGTAATTGTAATTAAGATACACATTAAAAATGTATTAAACATTTAATTTTAATTATTAATTAACATACTAGAAGGGTTCATTTTCATATAGATATAAATAATATTCTTTAATTATTAATTAATTAATTTTGATCAATACCTTGAATTGTTTGTGATTGTTTTATTAATCAACCTATTAAAATGATGTAAGATTACCATGTTTAATTCCATAAACTAAAATCTATAGTTTGTCTCTATATAACATTCTTGTGCACAATCAATACATATATCCTTTAATTTTGTTCAACCATCTTATTTACAGACATTATTTTAAGACATCATTTATCCAATAGCTATTTCTGAAACCTTAAACAAAAACGATCTCTAAGAGAATGGATAAATATCGTTTATAAATACGTACAAACAAGATATACATTTTGTTTCTACGATAAATTTACTAATTAATTTATCAAACTAAAACATAATTCAATTGGTTAAAGCATATGTCTTCCACCAAGAATCTATTAGAAGTTCAAATATTCGCATACGACGCATGCACGACACACTGTATATTGTTGTATACTTATAATAGAAATGCTTTAGAAATTTTATTTCTTTTTCTTTTTTAGTTTTCCTAAAAAGTATGTTTATTTTTAAAGTGAGTTTAGCACAATGGTAATTGACACGACCTTCCACTCTAAGGAGATTCAATCCCTTGTTCCTTTAGTTGTTATACTAAAAAAAACTACTTTGTAGTGTAACCCTAATCATAGCAAATTTATAAGTACTTTGGTTTTATTGCTCTCAAACCCTACAATATATTTTAGTAAAATAAAAATACTACTTCGATCATATAAAGTAGACCAGTTTCATAGCCAAGAATTTTATATAGGAGACACGATGTACAAGTCTAACAAAAAAAAAATTCTATAAATGAATGTAAAAAAATATGTATTTATTAACTTCATATATTAACTAATTTATTACATTACAATTACTATCTACGAGTTTTCATGTTTTGAAATTGATCTTGACTCTTCACTTTAGCAACATAAACAAAATGCAGCATTCTTTGAAATGCTATATTCTAACTGATTAGAATATTTATTTGATCAAGCTGTATTAAATCGTCTTGTCTTTGTACCAAAATTCTTAAAGGAAAAAGTATGATTTCGAGATTGACAATGACCTTTTAGTAAATATGTTGTACGAACTTGATCTCGAATATTATAATTCTAATAATAAATTTCGATTCTTGACCAAGATCTGCATGTAGTTTTTCTATATAAGATCGATCAGAATCTAAAGCATTTTTATTGAATTAACTCTACAATAGTATTAATAATAAGAATATTACATTCTATTATATAGATTTAAAGGCATAAAAACTTAAAGTCTAAGAAGATTTTAAAACTTACTTGTCGAGCTCGTATATTCAAATGAGTGATAACAAATAATCCTTCTGCTTGAACTTTAAAATTAATTTTAAAAACCTATACAAGTAAATGTGAATGTAAAAAAAATATGGAAACAAACAAAAATATATAGTGTAATGTGAATATAAAAATTATGTGATAAAAAATAAACAATACATTTTTAATAGGATATTCTTGAAATTAAAAAGTGAATTTCCAAAATAAGGAAAGTTTATAAACTACCAAATCGTGTTATTGATAAAAAAAAATATATTATTTGATTATTTATTAAAAAAAAGACACATTATTATGTTTTAAATGTCATATTGTAATAAAATGTTGCCAGCAGTAAAAGTCGCCTCCTATCCCTTACCAACCAAACAAGACTACACACCAAAGCCAACACCACTCTTTTTACTTAACTTGAACTATTGTGTGTATTAAAAATATTAAAGACAAATAAATTAAGGAGGGCACGTGCCCCCTTGCCCATACGTGGCTCCACCCATGAAGTAGACAGACTTCGAATTTCATAAGCAAAGATACCTCCCTCAAATTAAAACAACAAATACTTGTTGTATATACTTTAATACACATCGTCATCATTTTGCCGATCAATTTTAATATTTTCATAAATATGAAATCTAACTTTCAACTACCACAATCGCACTTTCTTATTAGCTTACAAAAGAAATGTGTGACGAAACTTATTCTCACCCTCAAACAAGTCAACCAGTTCGAATTTAAGTAACAATGGCACAACAAGTGTATATTTGTAACCTCCATCCTATTTAAGAGAACAATTTCTAAAATGGAGAGAATGTTTTTGTAAACATTTGAAAGCATTTTGAGAGAATGATTATGGTAGGCTAGCAAAGAAGGCAGGAGAAAAATATAACCAAAGTAACATACCATTCTTGACATGAAGGATTGACAACTAGTCTTACCTTTTATAGTATATTATAAATGTTTATAATATTACAACGGAAAAAATTAGGTACAAAATTTTATTTTTAAAAAAAAAAGTTGTGGAACTAAATCATGTATTTTACATTTACAAAATCCAATAGAAAAACAGTCAGGGATGTTTAAAGAAGTTGTATTTAACAGAGCAAGGAGGCAGCCTTTCGTGAGGAAATTCTTTGTATATTTTCAGTGTGTATTTAAGACACCTAGGTATAGGTTTATATATATACTTGACAAAAGAATAGCCAAATTGGGTTGAATAATACAGAGGAAAAAGACATTGTACAGTCCACAAATAGAAATCATAGATTTAACTGCTGTAGTGAGCACTGTTGGGTTATTTGTATGTGGGCTGTAGTTCATGGATCACTGGGCTGAGAATTTGGGCTTTGGTTCTCCTTCACATCCCCCCTCAAACGAGCTAGTAATTCTGTTATCCCGAGTTTGGATCAAAGAAAGGAGAATTGAGAGTGGGAAAGGGGCTTCGTCAAGCAATCTGCTACTTGGTCTACTGAGGGTATGTACCGGACATCAAGTGCACCTTCAGGTACCTTGTCCCGGAAAAAATGTACATCGATCTCAATATGTTTAGTCTTGGCATGGAAAATCGGGTTGGAGGCGAGAGCACAAGCACTGATATTATCACACCATACCGTTGGTTTGGAGATGGTAGGAAGGCCAAGTTCAAGTAGAAGCTGTTTGAGCCACACTATTTCAGCAGAAGTGTGTGCAAGTGCCCGATATTCTAATTCGGTGCTAGACCTTATCACGGCGGTTTGCTTCTTAGAGGACCAAGAAATAGCAGTGTTGCCTAAGTATACACAGTAGGCAACTATTGAATGTCGATCATCAACATTGGATGCCCAATCTGCATCAGAGAAGGCTGTAATAGAAAGATTTTCTGCTGGTGAAATCAGTAGGCCATGGTGTTTGGTGCCACTTAGGTACCGAAAAACTATTTTTACTCCTTGCCAATAGACATCGGTTGGTTGCTCCAGGAATTGACTGAGATGGTTGACAATGTAAGCGGTATCCGGTCTGGTAGATGTGAGATATTGGAGTGCTCCAATGGTGCTGCGGTAAACAAAGGGGTTAGGTAACAGGGTGCCGTCAAATATAGAAAAGTGTTTACCTACAGCAAATGGAGTTGGGGCCGATTTAAGATGTTGGAGTTCCAGCCGTGATAGTAGATCATCAATGTATTTGCTTTAAGTTAAGAGAAGACTGGAGCTGACACGAGAGGCTTAAATCCCAAGAAAGTAGCTGACTGGACCAAGATCTTTGAGAGCAAAAGTTTTGTCCAGCCGGGCAATAACATTGTTGATAAGTTGAGGGCTGTTACCTGTAATGATTACATCGTCTACATAAATCAGCATAAGAATGATGGTTGAACCTTTCTTGTAGATCAGTAAAGAAGTGTCAACATGACTGGTGTGGAAATCCCATGAGTGTAGAGTATCCTTGAGTGTTGTATTCCAAGTTCGATGAGCTTACTTCAGCCCATAAATGGCTTTACGCAGCTTACATACATGGTTAGGCAGAAGCTAATTAGCATACTCTCGTGGTTGAGTCATATAAACATCTTCTTCTAGATGGCCATTGAGAAAAGCGTTTTTGAAGTCTAGTTGCCGAATGTGCCAATTATAGGATACAGCTAGTGGGAGGACAACTCTTATGGTGGTGGCTTTGACCACGGGGCTGAAAGTTTCAAAGAAACCAACGCCAGGTTTTTTGGGGAATCCCTTGGCAACCAGTTGAGCTTTGTGCCTTTGAATAGATCCATCTGAGTTCCTTTTGAGTCTGAATACCCATCGACAACCAACAATAGTTTTGTGAGAAGGGGCTGGCACTAGGTCCCATGTGTGGTTTCTGTCTAGAGCTTGAATCTCCAAGTCCATGGCATTTTTCCAAGCTGAAGTGGCCAGTGTATCACTTAATTTGGTTGGTTCAGTAAGGGTGCAGTCACGAGCTGCAGTTTTTGTCATCCATACTTTCAGCTTAAAGATTCCAGCCTTGGCACAAGTGATCATTGGGTGGCCCGGAGGTGCTAGTGGTATATGGGAACTTTGGCCTTCAGGAGACGGAGTATTTGAGTGAGTGGTGGGCGATAATGGTGAGGGGCTGGACAGTGGCAGTAGGTTGGACGGTGAAGCCAGTGAAGATGGGTTTACTGATTTGGATGAGTGTGGGGTGGATGGAGGGGAAGGAGGTATGCTTGGCAGAGGTGAGGATGAAGTATACTGATTTGGAATTAGACAGAGGCTTTGAGATGAGGCTGAGGTATTTGTTGGACTGTTTTCGGTATTGAGTTGTGGAGATGGACAGTGTGGTGGTTGATCATGCCAAGGTGGTAGTGGATAAATTAGTGGCGGTTGGGCAGTGGGTTGGGACTGCACCGATGCTGCTGCAAAACCTAAAACAAAAGGAAAAAATGTTTCATCAAACTCAACATGCCTTGATATAATCGTTTTCCCCGATTGTGTTAGACATTTGTGACCTTTATGAACTGGACTAGGCCCAAGATACACACATCTTTCTGACTTATACTGAAACTTTTGATTATTGTATGGTCTGAGATGGGGATAACAAGCACATCCAAAGATTCTTAATTCAGAGAAGTTCAATTGTTTGTGAAGAAGTTTTTCCATTGGAGATTTTTCTTTTAGACTCTGTGAGGGCAATCCATTAATAATGAAGGTATAGGTCATGAATGCATCCCACCAAAAATTTAGGGGCATTGAGGATTGAGCTAATAGAGTTAGTCCCATTTCGACAATATGCCTATGTTTCCTTTCTGCCCGTCCATTCTGTGCGGAGGTATATGGACAAGATAGTCTTGAACTAACCCCTAGAGTATTACATAATTGATGTATTCTCTTAAATTCTCCTCCATTATCTGTTTGAAAGGCTTTGATGGTGATTCCAAACTGAGTTTTGACCATATTAAGAAAGTGAGTAAAGGCAGCATAGGTGTCACTTTTCAGTTTTAAAGGATATATCCAAACAAATCTACTATAGTCGTCAAGAAAGTGAACATAATAACAATATCCATCAAATGACATTACTGGTGCAGGGCCCCACAAGTCGGAGTGTACTAAATCAAAGGGTGAAGATGCATGAAATGAAGAGTTTGGGAAGGGAAGAGCATGGGACTTGCCATATTTGCATGCTTCACAAAAAACAAAAGCTTCACTAACTTTTACTGGCAGTTTACATTTTTTAACTACATCATTCATGACCTTTAGAGATGGGTGTCCAAGTCTTCTATGCAAAACTTCCTTGGACACGACTACAGTAGCACTGCTACTTTGAGTAACAGCAGAACAAGCCATTATTTTACCATCCAATATTGAGCAGGGACTATGCAACTTCACTTTACTGTCAGCGGCTCTTGCTGCTTTCAACTTATATAACCCTTCACTGAGTTCCCCCTTCAACACCACCTTGCCCGTATGGATATCCTTAACAAAACAACAGTCATAAAAAAACTCAATAGCCATTTTATTATCCTTAGCTAGCTTTAAAACACTGATTAGATTCTTAGCTGTTTCAGGCACACATAAAACATTTTCCAAATGAACTATATCAGTATCAGTCATAAGAGAACAAGAACCAACATGAGAAATGGGAAGAGTACTTCCATTACCTACTGTTAATTTTTCAATACCTCTATATTCAGATGAATAGGTCATGTTGTTCGGATCACTGGTGACATAGTTGGAGACCCCGCTGTCCATGTACCATCCGTGATCAACAACTGATTTAGGGGTGGCCAAGAAAGAATTGGTGTGGGCTGCCATGAGGGCTTGATTGAGTGGTGGGTATTGGTTATCAAATGTTGGCCTTGGAGTTTGATTTCTGTTGTTTTACTGTGTATTCTGACCAGGGACAAAGTTTCTGTTCAGTAGTCTATAACAATTGAGGGCAGTATGACCCTGTTTGAAACAGATTTGGCATGTAGGTCTATTGTTGCTAGCTCCATTCCATCGACCCCTGCCTCTGCCATGCCCATTTCCTCTTTGCCTACTATTTTGGAAGGGAGGTCGAGTGTTGGGACTGTTTTGTTGCTTATTCCCATTGTGAGATTGATTATTGGTGTGGCTGGTTGTGATATTGACAGTGGAGGAAGCACTGCCTAGTGAGGTTGCTTTGCTTGTATTCTACAGTTCAAGCCGTTTTTCAAAGCTCAGTAATTTCGAGTGTAGGTCTGCCCATTTCAGTTCAGCTCTTCCTTGCAATGTGGCCACAATGGGGTTATATTCTTCATCCAATCCTATCAAGACTTGAGACACTAATGATCTGAGGGAAATTGGGTTACTAGACAGCTCCAAATTATCAGCATGACTCTTCATTGTTCTAAGGTAATCGTTAATTTTCATTGATCCTTTTCAAGTGGTTTGGAATACTTGATGAAGGTAGTCACCCTCGGCTCGGGACTGAATTCCAAGCAATTCCTGAATCACACTCCACAGACTCTGAGCATTTTCATGTCCCATCACTTGTGTTGCAACTTCTACAGTCATGAAATTATATAGCCAACCCAAAAGCAACTGATCAGTAGCGATCCAAGACAAATATAGAGGACTTACCATAGGGGCTAAAGCAGAGGATGAGCTCGAAGCTCCAGAACCACCATCAAGATGTTGATCAATACTCACACCAGCTCCAAAAACTTGGTTTGTGACCGCCTCTTTTTGCTCAGTCATCATTGGAGGGCAAACATCTTCTCCAGTCAAGTGTCCTTCCAACCGGTAGCTTCTCAAAATCGGTAAGGCCAAGTTCTTCCAGAGGAGAAAATTTCCACGATCCAGCTTGATTGTAGTTATCTGATTAAGCAGAGGTTCAACGCTGGGCTACTATAGGTAGGGCTGATGAATTGACTACTGCCATTAAAGGGATTTGAGGAGGCGTTTTCCATCAGCTCTGATACCAAGTCAGGGATGTTTAAAGAAATTGTATTTAGTAAAGTAGTGAGGCAGCCTTTCGTGAGGAAATTCTTTTTATATTTTCAGTGTGTATTTAAGACACCTAAGTATAAGTTTATATATACACTTGACAAAGAATAGCCAAATTGGATTGAATAATACAGAGAAAAAAGACATTGTACAGTCCACAAATAGAAATCAGAGATTTAACTGCTGCAGTGAGCACTGTTGGGCTGTTTGTATGTGGGCTGTAGGTCGTGGATCACTGGGCTGAGAAAATGGGCTTTGGTTCTCCTTCACAAAAACAATTATGGTGCCTGAAATTTGCGAAACACATGCACGTGAAACAAGCAATAATTCACAAATAAAATTACAAATGGAAAGAATGAAGACAAGTTGACTAAAACAAAATAGGAGACACATAGTGTGTTTGGAATTATTCTAAAACAATAATAATTATCTTTTTTCTATCGTAAATATTATTTTATATTACTTAATTAACTAAAAAAGTTAATACTATTTCAAAATTACCATTTGTTACAATATTCAATTTTTTATTTTTTGCTATAGTGTTTACTATTTACTTTTTACCTTAAACACATACTATTATAATCTAAATTAAAATAATCTATAACTCAACCCTTAGTTCCAAACGTCTCTAAACAAGTTTAGGAAATTTGTGCAGCGAAGGATTCTATGTGCTAGAAATTTAAAAATTGTTATTAAACACGATAAAAGATGTGATTTTCACAATTTTAAAGTTTCAACTTATTCCTTTTGGCTTTAAATTTTTTTTAATTTAGTTTAATTAAACATCACAACTGTCTTTTTTTCATTATCATATTGATCGTTTTTTTCTCTCTCTTTTTCCTTTTTTTCCCTTCTTTTTACTTAGGTGGTTGTTAATTTAGATTAATTAATCCTTAATAGTATTTTAAGTTTAATTTATTCTTTTTAAATAAATATGAGTGGGGAAATTTGAACAAACCCAAATTAAAAGCCCAAGGTTGGAGTGTAAAAGGGAGGCTTCCAAATCAAAATTTTCCGATGTGAAATTCTCCAATGAAAGATTGGTTCCCTCTTATTTTTAAAATTAAATTTTTACCCAACAAAACGTGTTTAGGTTGTAAGTTAAAGATTGTTCACACATCCAACACTCCTATATTAGTATGGTTCTAGAAACTGAAGTAATGAATCTAATGCTGCATATAGTTAATTGCTAAGGGTCAAGCTTAAGTGAATTGAAGAAGTGAACCTTTGACCTCAAATAAATGATGTATTAACGAACTAAATTCATGTCGATGCTGAGAGAATAGATTGAAAGTTCAACATTTGATGGGTCTCTATCCAAATCATTAGATATTGATCGCCTTCTTTTGATGGGCTCAAATGATTAAATCCAATCCAATATCTCATATATATATATATATATATATAAAATTTATTATCAATTGATAATGATTTTGTTTTTAATTTTCTATTTTTGAAATTTATGTTTGTTTTCTTTTAATTTTTTAAATATGGTCGTAAGCTATATTAAATTAACACTTGAATTCCTAGTTAAATTTTAAAAACGAATTCATATTTCTAAAATTACTTTTAATTTTCGAAATTTGACTTAATTTTTTAAAACTTCGTAGAAGGTAGATTAGTAGGATAAGTATTATAAGCTTACTTTTCAAATTATAAAAGACAAAAAATAAAATAATTATTGAGCATAGCTCTAATTATTAAATTGTGAAAAAGTAACAAATTCCCACCCTCCCCAGCCAAAATTAATTTCATTGAAATTTTCAATCCAATAAAAATGAATTCGAAACACTATTCATTAGCGACTATATGAAATAGATTCAATTCAAATATATATATATATATGCCTTTTAACTCGATGAATTATGTACACATTGACCATTTAAATACATAAATATAAAAAAAAAAAGTAGAAATTTGGTATGTATATTAGTATGACATTTGCTTTTTCCAATAATAAAAAAAAAGCATTTTATAAAAGAAAGAAAAAAGGAGGGAAAGGAAATTACTTTTTTGACTTTGCTTTTAACAATATTCCTTTCCCGTGATATGATTTCTTTCCTTTCAAGGAATTGCCGCCAACTTTTCCACTGGTTTCATTTCCTTCCTTTTCTTTCCTTAAATTCATGGCACCTAAGGTGTTCATAAGAACTTGAACTATCCAACCTAATCTATAAAAATTGGATTGAATTAGTTTTATTTTTTAATTGAATTAGTATTAAGTTAGATTGGGTCTTAAATAAAAATTCAAATTGACCTAATCCATATATATATATATATATATTCTATGTTTAAAGTTTGACTATTTTGAATTAATGAATTTATAAATTATTAATATTTTTGTATTAAAATTGTTATGATGTTTGTATTTGTTTAAAGTTTGTAATAAGTATTATAAATATTTGATTTTTAACATTTAAATTTTATGAGATTTTAGTTATTAATCATGTAGTGTAAATAAATTTAGTTATTAATTATGTGTTATAGATAAATTTACATATTTAAAATTAATAAGAAAAAATAAATTTAACCCGACAATCCAATCAAACTCTTAATAAAGGTTGGATTGAATTTTAGACTTTACTTTGCTCTTTAGAGTTACCAATCCAATCAATTGGGCCAAAAAATAATCTCGTCACAATCCAACCAAATACAACCAAATTCATATACACCCATACACCCAACCATTCCACTATCTTTCTTTCATCTCTTTTTCGAGAAATTACATAGATAGACTATCACAATGTGAATGACAATTTCATAACGTATCTTGAAATTTTGCACTCAGTAATTATTATAGGGAACAAGGGAATTCTTTTTTAATCTACCATTGATGGTGCAAAACTGCCAAAACGCAACATAGCAGTCCTATTGAATAAAATTTCCTAATATGTGGCTATGAATCCTTTTGATCTCACATGCACACCCAAACACACAAAATAATTATCTTACGTTTAAGACTATTTAATTAAATTTACCAAGTATAAATAAATTTAAAAAAAAAAAAAAAAAAAAAACCAATTTCACCATCATGATTAGAATTTTCCCACAGAGATGGGTCCGCTACCTATTTATTTAGTTATTTAGTATAGTTATCTAATATTATGTTATTATTATTATTATTATTATTATATAAATATTATATTTAAATTTTAAATTTGATTATTTATTAAAAAAGATAATAAATAAGTTTAAATTGAATATTTAAATTTAGATTATATACATGAATAATTTGATTTATATTTATTTTTTTCTACTAAAAAAATTAATTAACTTTTTTAGGTAAAAATTTGAATAATTAATTGTCATGTAAAACTAACATAATAAACAACTTCGTGATAAAATTAATTATTTAATTAAAATTTGTTCATATTAATAATTTAAATTAAGTAGCTTTTTATTAAAAAAAAAATAATGGGGAAAGCAAATTCCCCAGGGAATCCCCACCTCAATTCCATAGAGAATTTCACGGGATGGAAAATGGCATCCCTACATCCCCAACTCTATCCCGCTATCCCGCTTCATGAACATCTCTAATCATGATACAGATGATTTCCATGCTCTTAGCTTTCATTTTACCATTTTGTGTTTTATCTAAAGTTTTGGACTTGAGCTTTAAAATCCAAAAGCTTCCACAGGAAAGGAATCCAAGAGAGCTACTTTTTCTAGTTTGGTCTCTAATTTATTTGGCTTCAAATCAATATATTAACACGTCATTGCTTTTGTTAAAATTAAAATAAGACCAAATACCAAAATAGTAATTTTTAAAATTCCTATTACATTATTTTTTGTAAATTAAGAAAAATGTCAAACAAATCATAAACACCATAGAAAGATCATGGTCCTGTTCAACAAAATGTAAATTAAATAGATGTATATACACACAACTTTTTCCAAGAGTTGTAATTTAACCTAACTCAAATTAAACAAAAAAGTGTTTGCCTGATGCCAAAATAGGTGTAGTTCGACATCAAACATGTACTATCAAATCTCAAAAGTTCACACGTTACCAATAATTTTATCTCAAAACATATTGCGAAAATCTACACAATAAAACTTTACACCTTAAGTCACCACATCAATGCTAACATGAATGATTTTATAAATGATTTTCACCTTTCATAATGATCTTGTCTATATGTGTAGACAATGTCACATACGTCTTTCGATTTTTACACAATTTTCTAAATTTCCATCTTCTAATAGGGAAGTAAAAAAGAACACTCAAGAACATTTGAAACAAATTTTAAATTTTATAGGTGAAGACAAAAATTTTCAGAATCAAGTAGTTGAAATGATAGATTATTTGTGTCTTTGAGTTAAATGAATTAAAACATTTCATTTAACGTCACTAAGGATTATGTGATACATTGAAAATTGAATATTGATTTTAATTTATATGGGAGAAAAATGGAAGATGACCTGTAACAAGCAAAAACCAAAAACAAAATAACAAAGAAACAAAACTCCTGAGATTTCATCATCATACATATACCAAAAATGAGTTGTTCAAAAGCATCAGCCGATTTAATTAATTCCCCCCTCTGCTTCTCTGCTTTGCTTTCACCATTTTGTCTTCATCTAAAGCTTTAAACAACAGCAATGGAAACTCCAAAGAGAAGCCACTAATCTCAATAATTTACTTAATAAATTATCTTTGAAAAGAATTAATAATTAAGGGTTCTAAGGAATATTCTTCATATTCTCAAACACAGACAGATCGTTCAATTCATCCATGAATTTCAATTCTTACAACAATGAAACTCCGTTACAAACAAGAGAAACTCGCACAAAACCTCTTGATTTTTCTTTTTCTATTTTTTTTCCATAATTTTCAAAGTCAGTAAAATCACTCCACAAAATGTAAAAACAAAAATTCTCTTCCTAATAATCATATGAAACAGAATACGATCCGCAATATAGATTACGAGAAAGAACGAGGACAAGCCTCTTAGGAATTGGATTATTATCTATGAGCAGTTACCAAAGTCTCAATGAATCTCAATCCATCAAACCTCGGCGCAAATTTCTCCTTCTCCGATGAAGAATCCGAGCCGCAACCTCTATTCGCACCAGATTCCGAAACGAAGCCCTAGAAAGAAACACAATCCGCCAAATCAAAGAGAAAAAAACCGATTAGGTCCTTAATATTCTTCCAAATCGAGAAACGGAACATTCGGAATCAAAGGCGATGGAGACAATACCTGTTGAGAGGGAGGATAAAGAGCGAGGTCGCGATCTCCATTGGAGGAGGAAGAAGAAGAGGAGAAAGCCATGGTGGAGGCAGCGAGAACGGAGGCAAGCAACGTGCAAGAGCCTTTCATGGTTGGTGAGACGGTGGTGGCGAAATCCGACGACGGTCGCCGGATCTCGGCCGATTAGGGAGGGAATGAGGAAGAAGATCGGCGATGAAATTCTTGTGCGCACCGCTGAAAATTGACCTCAGAGCGCAAAAGAACGGATGGGGGATTTTAATTCTTCTTATATTATTCAGCGGTTGTGGCGTGTTTTTATTTTGTATTTGAGGAATTTCGTGATTTAATTAAATTGAATTTGGATTTAAGATCCGCGCTTTCGCTTCGTTTTCCAGCTACCTCATTTTACGCCGTCCATTCACGTCGTATCTCGTGGACCCACGGGCCGACGTGGCGCTTTACAATATACATAATATAATAATAATAATAAAATGAATAAAAAGGCTAGATGGTCAATTTGGTCGGTTTGGGCTAAGTTTCGATTTGTTTTACAAACTTTTCAATTTATTCTTTTATCGTTTGATTTTGTTCCAATTTGGTGTTTGTGATTTGAAAAGTGTTGAGATCTTTTACGGAATAATTTTAGAATTTTTTATTTTAGTGATAATATTTATATAAAATTATTTTTTATAGATTCATTTTTTTCAATTAATAAAATTTATTTATATAATCTCGTTCAATAATAATTATTTGAAATTTTGTTTTTTTTTTAAATTTTTAAAAATTAAATATATGAATACTATGTCTATTTACTGTTTTCTTTATTTACTTCATTTGTTATCTATGTTTTAAGAGTGTTTTAAAATTAAAGCAAGGTTTTGAAAATAAAAAAATTTTAAAAATATTTGTTAATGTCTTTTCAATATTTAGCAAAGAAGTGTTTGATTATGTGAAGTATTGAGAAAATCTGGTTAATTTTTTTAAAATAAGATATCAAATTATTTTTAAACTAGATCTAAACAATTTAAATGTGATTTTAACCTTCTCGAAACTCTTCATAATTTTTTAGTCCCACACAAAATAAATTTGTCTAAAAACACATTGTGAAAAGGTTGTTTTTTTAGAGCTTAATTTACGGTTGAATGATTTAATTATTTCAAAAATGTTTATATGCACTGATCACTTCATCAAATTTAGGTATTTTTTTTTTTCAAAAAAAATATATATATATACTAAGCTTATAATTTAAGTTTAAAAAAAATGAAAAATGAAAAACAAACCAGTATATTATGGTAATGCTTGTGTCGATGAAATATACTTTCAAGATTTGTTTTTTCTGTCACAGGTTCTAACCATATATAAAAGATTGGGATCCAAATTTTTAACAATGAATGCTATTAGTTTTTTGGCTAAAATAATGTTTTAGTTTATATATATTGAAGTTTACTTAATTTTAGTCTATTTTAGTCTTAAATTTCAAAACTAAAATTTAGTCCATATACTTGAATTTTTAACTTTAGTGTTTTAATTATTATTTTCTAAAAGAAAAACTTTCTGTTATTTATTAACATTTTTTATTACAGAATTTGAAAATATATTTATATACTATATTTGTTTAGATGATCAATATTATTATTATTTAGTAAATTATAATTATAATTAATTTTGAGGTACTAAACTTGAGATTTATTGAAAGTGGTAAATCTAAAATTAGACATTTGAATGAAGAATAAAAAACAATATTTTAATTTTTGTTTTGTGTTTTTTTTTTTAAATAAAAAATTAAGTGAACTAAAACGGAAAGGATAAAATGGGTAATTCAATTGAAGCTAAAAATAGAAGGGCAAAAAGTGGGAGGGGAAGTTGTACACCCGACAGAACACTCATCTGTTCTGTTGACGTTGAGGGCACCACAGCCGTTAGATGGGATTTAAAGTGGGTCCCACTAGTCAGAAACTGAGAAAGGAAATGCTAATATTGTACGAGTGACAGTAGGTTATAAAATCTCTGAAAGATGCCTTGACTGATACTAAAATGAGGTTGAGATTGTGTTTGGAAACACGTTTAACGTGTGCTCGGTTTGTTTCCCGGTCGGTCGACCCCTGCCCAAACCAACCTGATTCTAGAAATAGTACCCACTTTTTTATTTTGTCGTATGAAACATAGACACAGATACAGCTACATGACATGGATAATACAGCGATCGTCAATTTCTAAAAAACTAAGATACGGATATGTCTAAGGATGCACAATTTTTTTATATATTTTTTTAATATATATATTTCTAAAAAATGAGGACCTGATATATTGAAAATACATTTTCTTTTTCTTTAAAAAAAAATTAGGATATAGAGAAATTTAGCATATAAGTTAATAACAATAGCACAATATAAAATACAAATACTGAAATACAAAAAAAAAAAAAAAAAAAAACATCTAAGATGTTGAAGTACAATAGTTAATAAAATGCAATAGAAAAGTGACCCATATTATAAAGAAGAAGAAGATTAGAGGGAGAAATATGAAGATAAACGAAGAACTTCTTATTGTTGAAGATATCCAAATGATTTATATTTTGGTGAACTTTGTGGGGACTCAAATGTGAAGATGAAGATTAGATAATTCTAGTCTAGAGTTTGGTACGTTATTTTTTTTTCTTTTAGTTTTGGACTCGAGTAGTGAGCTTTTTAAATAGATTGCCTAGTTTTAGATTGAGAAAGATTAGATGAGTTGCTTGTCTTTTTTCTTAAAAGAAAGTATGCGTAGAAATAGATATGTCAAATTGCGTGTCAGATACATATCTGGGAAGTATATGAAAGTATCCGTATCTGATACGTGTCTGATACAGATTCTTTGCCTCACATGAAGTATCTGTGCTTCATAGATTTTGCCATATAACGACCATCCCCATCATTATTACTCTATTTGAATGCGAAATATTAATAAATGAGTAATTGGGCAAAATTAAAAATATATTGTACTTTTAAAAACAATTTAGAAAAATATGGTACTTTTCAAACTATTTAGAAAAATATTGTATTTTTTTTTAATAGGTCGAGGGTTCAAAATTCGACCTAGTAGGTCAAATTTTTTACTAGGTCGAATTTTAAACTCTCGACCTTGCCATTATTTTTTTTTCTTTTTAATTATTTAGACATTCGACCTTCTTATTTCTTTTTTTTTTAATTTTTCATTTTATAAAAATAATTTCTAAAAATATTTTATTATTTTATTTAAACTCTAAAAAGAATAAATTAAAAAAAATAATATCTCATAAAAATAAAAAAGTGTTGATTAAAATATATCATTTATATAAAAATAATTACAAAAATCAATGTGTCCCACAAGGCGTATGTCATCGATTTCGAGCTGGTTGTCGTCGTCGACTTCAAACTTGAGGTTGCTCGGGTTCTTCTTAATGTTGCTTTGGTACCTCTACAAGCGCTTCATAATATAAATATTCATTATGCTCTCCATGACCCCGACCATGTCCATGTACGTATGAAGAAGAAATACCAGCCTCTGAGTCATAATGTCCTGAACCAAATGCTGGCATCACCATCATCGAACTAACATAATCAGTTTGACTCTGCGTCTGCATCATAGGGGGCAACTCTTCCACATTATGGGCAACCTCATCAAACTTATCCTCTTCCTGAACAGATCCTCTACGTCTAGGAGCTAGTGGAGGAACAATAGGTATATCGTACATATAATGTATTTCCTCCATATAGCTTTGGTTGTCACTACATATAGCAAGAACCTGGTTCGGATCATTCGCAACCTCACGGAGTCTACTATTGTTCGATCTCTGTAAATTATAAAATAATTAGATAATATTTTAAATAAATTTAAATTAAAAATAAATAGATAATATTCATTCATTTACCAAATGACCCACAACTGCTCCCGGACGAGTGACGTAGCGCCTTGTGATTATTATACAAATGAATATATTCTTGAGTGATATCCCTGTCAAACTGTTCAAGAGAAACCCCCACTGCAATAAACCTTGCACGATAGTTCCATCGCACTACCAAATATGTGACTTTTTTCGGACCAATCTCCAGTCCTTAAGTCAATATCATGCAGTAGGGGTTCAATATTATAAGGCGGTGGGACATCCTGCTGAAAACCGAATTGTCTCATCACCCTGTCAGGAAGATGTCACTCACCAATGTGAAAGCATATGAGAGGACTCATCGTCCACCATATATTTTGACCAGTCGTACAAAAATTAGGCAAAGTATGCATAATAATTTTGTACGACTCCCAAATAACTTGGAACACAAAATATTATATTAAAGAACATTAAAGACAAATACAATAAAAATGTGTATAAAATAATCAATTAGGTTCAGTGTAATGTACCTGATCAGGTTGAAGCAGATCAAATATATATCTATATTGGCTGACTACATGTGTGGCTGTCCTAGTTACACAAAATTTGTCTCTCCACCTAAATTTTTAAATTGATAATTTAGAATCTAAATTAACTAGATCGGTGATATAAAAATTAAATTGAATTAAAACAACATACCGAGAACCGTAGGCTCGTCCAACTAACTGAGCGTCATTAACATGTTGTAACTGTGGAGCCATTGATGGAAATCGCTCCCAAGCCCATAGTTGCAAAAGTATAAGAGGCTCAGCTATCTCTTAAACCTCAGGTCTTGTTGCTTTACATAGTTGTCTATACACCCATGTCAAACATACTCCATCCCACGAATACCGCCCCGCATCATGGAGGTTAGCTAATAATGGCAGGAACATCAAATGAACAAATGACTTGATTTATCTGAAAACAGACTTCCACCCATCATTTGTGGTATATATGCTCACGCATATCTTATGACAGTTTTCTCGTTTGCATCATCTGTGAGCTCACGGAATTGTGTTCCTAACCATATCAAACTTAACCTTGATCCTTTTATCTTATCGGCAAGTGGGGTTGCACCGAGGTACAGTTGACAAACTTGTGACCAGTCATCGTACATCACTTCGGTGACCAGCTCACCGTCAACAGGTAACCACAACAACAGTTCTATTTCTTGTAGAGTGATAGTGCATTCTCCAATAGACATATGAAATGTATGCGTCTCGGGCCTTTATCTCTCGACCAAGGCTGTGATAAGATGTTAGTCCAACTGAATAAATCCCAATCTGGCAACCCATAGAATCCAGATGTGCGCAGTAGCAGTAGTATTCGAGGGTGGAGCGGGATATTGCGCTGGAGAACTGTCTCTCGATGCCTGCAAGATATTTCTTCAGTAGGACGATCTCGCCATACAACAGATGATCGATGAATGGACTGGTCATACAAAACATCGTGATCAACAGGTTTTGGGTTTAAAGTCATGATCTGAAAGAAAAAAAAATATTTATTTCTCAATTAAAAAAATATTTGTTTCTCAATTAGAAGAATAATGTACAACTTAATTAAAAGAATAATGTACAACTTTATAATGAAAAAATTGAATATACAATAAAAGTATCTACACTTAATTAAATAAACATGATAAAAGAAGTATTTATTTCTCAATTACAAGAATAATGTACAACTTTATAATAAAAAAAATTGAATATACAATAAAAGTATCTACACTTAATTAAATAAACATGATAAAAGAAGTATTTATTTCTCAATTAAAAGAATAATGTAAAACTTTATTGATTACAATAAAAAATTGAATATACAATAAATTATTATAAAAAAAATTGAATATACAATAAATTATAATAAAAAATTGAATATACAATAAAATGAATATATAATAAAAAAAATTATTTATTTTTCAATCTCTAACTATCTGGAACCCGTTTTAGTAACGAAGGACACTTCCTTTGATTATGCCCTAACTTATTACAAAATCCGCATCGTTGTCGAGTGGCTGGTTCTGTCCAATCCATCTCGTTGTGATAACGTGAGCTTTTCGGTCTACCAGGTTTTCTCAACAACGATGGATCAGGATGTAAGACGGGCATATTAGGGTGCGTGATCCAGTAATCTTCATGCGGTACAGGTTGAAATTGAGGAGAGTGACATTCAACATTCATTGATAATTTATAGTAGTCCTCAATAAAATCTTCATAGTTCATGTTAAAATGTGAACAAACGGCCATAAAATGCGAGCATGGAATGCCGAATGCTTGCCACTTGTTACATGAATAGTACCTGTTTAGCCTCAATATTTGAATGTTTCCTCCTTTGGCATTGAGACTATGACGTCCAGTCTTCACATGAAACACACCTTCATACCGATTGTATAATTATACTTCATGTTTATTAGATCTTGCAGCCCATTTATTTTATCTTCTCGTGTACGTACTTGGATTTTTACTCCACTTAGTATTATAAAATATGTTTGTACTTCATGTTTACTAGATCTTGCACCCCTATCCTATTTACATTTACATACAAATGCAATAAATTCGGCAATGGCATTGCCATTGAGAACATCAAGTTCATAGCATTCGAATTAGGGAATGACATAAACCATAAACCTTATTGATCCTGATGGTTCTAGATTAGGATGTCTATATATTATTTCTATCTGATTTGTTCCCATATCTACACTAAGTAACATCCCAACCATTTCAATGAATTGTTCAAATACAATTCCACTGTTCACATTTATGCTAAAACTCCCGTTGGTCATAGTCAACTCCATCAATACCATCAATATTTGTAAACAACAAAAATCTCAAGCATTTGCTTGCCATTTTCTAAAAAAAAAAAAAAAAAAAAAGACAAATATCAACTTTTTGTATTATACTTTTTATAAGAAGTATATTAAAAAATATTAAACTTTTTAAAAAAAATCACAGTAATTTTACTTTTTATAAGAAGTATATTAAAAAATCACAATAATTTTATATTAAATTAAAAATATTAAAATTTTTAATTTATAAACATAAACTTTTTAAGTTTTATGAACATCAACTTTTTAAACATAACAATAAATTAAACTTTTTATAACTATTTTTAAACATAACAATAAATTAAACTTTTTATAACTATTTTTAAACATAACAACAAATTAAACTTTTCAAATTACAATGAAGAAAACTTTTTAAAACTATTTTTTCAAATTTAATACAAAACAAAAAATTAAATTAAATTATACTTTTTCAAACTATTTTAAACTATATTTTCAAAGTTAATACTAGAAAATCAAATATCATAAGAAATATATTAAAAAAATCACAATAACTATCACAATAATTTTATATTAAACTATAAATATCAAATTTTTAAACATAACAATAAACTAAACATTTTAACACTATAAACATTAAAGTTAATACTAAAGAAATCAAATATCGTAGGAATAAACTAAACTTTTCAAATACTAAACTTTTTAAACTATACTAAACTTGTTAACTATCACAATAATTTTCTATTAAACTATAAATATCAACTTTTTAAACATAACAATAAACTAAACATTTTAATACTATAAACATCAAAGTCAATACTAAAGAAATCAAATATCATATGAATAAACTAAACTTTTTAAACTATACTAAACTTGTTAACTATCACAATAATTTTGTATTAAACTATAAATATCAACTTTTTAAACTTAACAATAAACTAAACATTTTACACTATAAACATCAAAGTTAATACTAAAGAAATCAAATATCATAAGAATAAACTAAAATTTTCAAATATCATAAGTTCAACTCACAGATTCGACGGTAGTTCTCTTTTTTTCTTCAAAGTGACAACGTTCACCATTTTTTCCTGTTATTTGTTATCTGACAACAACTACAAAAAATTAAAAAAAAATAGAATATATAAAAAATAATAATATAAGAACAAAAATAAAATTTATAATTATTCTTAAAAAATAAAAATTTAGTAGAGTAACGAACCAATATAGTTTGTGATCAAGGGTTGTGTGAGAACAATTTGTATTAAACGAAATACAAGAAGAGAAATGGAAATGGAAAGCAGTGAGTTAAAAAATGGGAGGAGAGGGATATTAAGAAGAAGAGAAATGAAAACGGAAAGCAAATGGGAGGAGAGGGAGATGATTTCGAAGGGTAGTGAGCTGATTTTCGAAGGTAGTGAGTAAGGGAAACAATGAGGCAGTGAGCAAATGAATGGAAAATGGGGGTTTAAAAACACATAGGTCGAGTGTTGAACACTCGACCCATGGGTTGGCAAAATTAAAGTGGTGGTTGAGGGCAGACATGCATGCTGCGGGATTCTTGATCAACAGCGGCAAAAATGGTCAAGCACAACAGCACGGGTGGGATGCATCATAGCTTGTCAAGGGTTGAACTTTCGAGAAAGTTCAACGTTCGACATCCCTTGCTTGTCGAGAGTTAAACTTTTGACTTATGTAGGTCGAAAGTTCAACCTTTGACAACCCTCCATGCAAAACTATTTCTCCACTTTCTCTTTGCTTATCAAATTCTCAACCTTCGATCTCAATATTCGTCGAATCCTCAACCCTCAACTTCTAGCCTCGAACAGACAAAAAAATCACATTTCTCTAATTAGTTTCAAAACCACCCTATTTTCCTAATAAGTTTGCAAAACTACAATATTATAATAAAAGATCCTGAGTAATTGCCCATTTGTACTATTTTAATGATTAAAAATTAAGTGTATACCAATATTTTAAAAGGAATTGCAAATATAGTAAAATCTATCCATCATAAACTATATCGCAAATATAATATAAGATCTGAGTCTAAATTTTATGATATTTGCAAATTCTTTTGTATTGTACTATATTGCTAATCCCTTGTGCTCGATTGCTATATTTGCAATTGACCTTTATAAATTGGGAAAAAAATCTATATATAATAATTTGGGTACCCGTTTCAAATACACATCCCATTTTTCCACAATAACGTTACGAAAATATGGTTGGGTTTTATAGATAGTAAATGCAAATAATTGCCCGTCATCAATAAAGAATTATCGATGTTATTTCAATAAGGGTCATGGATTGTGTTGTATTCATTTTGTTTTAATAACCCTAAATCCAATAAACTAAAATCTTAGGTTATCTTAGGAGTCTTCAACTGTATGTGGAGATATATAGGGATCAATGTTCAAGATACAGTTTAAAGGGTCTAGAGCGATTGTCCTTTGATTTGTATGGGTGAGAGTAGCCAGCTCTCCAACTCATTAAGCTTACCATTTTGGGGACAAGACCGAGTGGAGAGTTGGGAACATAATAATACAAGATGGATTTCACTCATTTCCAACTTTAGGGTAAATAGATGAGTATTTCCTTAAGTGGTGTCTCGGGACTTGACCAAAGGGCCTTACCCTTTCACTGATCCAAGAGGGCTTTCTTTTTAATGGTTGGACCATAAACAGGTTGTTCATTATAGAAGCATTGGTACTTAAGGATATAAAGGTAACCTAGGGGTAAAACGATAGTTTGACTCAATTGGTGTTACGAACACTCGTGAAGGACTAACTTGCTGTTATTGGTCTATATCCGTGGACACAGAAATAGATCTGCAGTGAGAAGAGTGGCGTTAACCACAGTTAATGAATATTGATTAATTTGGTTAATGAGTTTAACCAATTAATCTCATATTGTTGAAGGTTCTAATCTGTAGATCCATGAGGTCTCCTCCTAGCTTGTAAAGGGAATTGAGGTAACTATATTTGAATTGAGTTTGGAAATTTCAAATTCCCTTAAGGAAATAATATAATGTATAATGATACATTAGAAGTTTATATTTTATTCAAACTTTATAATATAAAGTTAATTTTGGATATGATTCAAATTTAATTTTTGGGAGAATTAAATATTTGAAGGAGTTCAAATATTAATTTAATGTAAATTGGATTCATATTAAAACCACAGGTTAAAATTAATGTGTATTTGATGTACTTTAAAACTATAGGTTATGAGATAAATATAATTGAATATGATTCAAATTGAGGTTAAATTAAATATTTAATATTTAATTTAGCAATTATTTAATTGAGGAATTAAATAATTATTTAATTTATTTTAGTTTATTTTTATTTATTTAAATTAATTAAATTAAAACTATAAGTTATGTGAGAGATGTTTCATTTAAATATGATTTAAAATGAAATCATTAATTAAATAAGATTTAATTAATTATTAATTAATTAATTAATTAATAGTTTTAGTTAATATAATTAATTAATTGTATTAAAAAGATAACTCCCACGTAGGAGAGTTACCTGAAATGTGGGTGATCCCACGTTCGTCTCTCTGTTGATAAAAAAACACCGTGTTTTTTTATCACAAGGGAGACATAGTACATAGAAGAGTTTTGTGATAATTTTTTTCTCTCAATTTCCTCTTCTCCAATCTCAATTTTTTCTAGTTCCCACAAACCACTCCTCAAATCTTAGAGAATAGAGGGGTTACTCTTGTGGTGGTGTTGATTTCGATCAAAAGAAGATTTGGCCATTTCATCTGAGTCATCAACGTAAGTAAGGTTTCCTATTCCTTTACTCTGTATTCTTTAATTTTATGCTCAACCTAGGGTAATTTTACAGTAGGAAATTTCTTTGTTGGTCTTTGTATAATTTCTTGGAATTTTTCAGTGTATGGGTATTTTAGAAATCTCAAATTTAAAACGAGTTTGGTTATGTGATTTCCACTGTGTTAGGGCTTTCATCCCTATAAATCCACGAGAAGCAACCGACCATATTTTCTGCGCCAACTTTCATTTAGCTAATAAGCCCGTGGATATCGAGATTCCATAAGCGGTACTTCCCGATACTATGTTTGAAGAGTTTGAATTCCTTATGATAGGGTAAAAAGGACAATTTGCATATAGGGGGTTGTTCTGATTTTACCCAAAGGGTTTGAATTACCCATCGTATTTCTCCCGAGATTATAGAAAATATGGGCAATTTGTCTATTTAGAGTTATCGTTGTAACACCCTGTACATTTTTTTTTTTAGTAATAATGTAATTTCAGTAACTTTAATATTTGGAATTTCAGTAATTGTTATTAGTTGGAGGACATTTTTGGAATTTTGGACTTCAAGTGTAAGTGCGGGAATTTAATTGTTGGCGTGAAATTATTCAAATTGAAAATTAATGACAGAAATTAATTTTCTTTTAAAACGGAAAGGAATTTAATAGTATAAAACGGAAAGGAATTAAATGTAATTATATTTATTTTCTTTTTTGTTTTATTATTATTATTATTATGGTTTTTTTTAATAAAAAGTCAAACTCCACCCCTCTTTTCTTCCTCACGTACGTGAGCCCGTCCGACGCTGCCCAAAGCCGCCACGTCAGGTTCTTCTTCATGACCTCCGTCCACAACTGCTCAAGCATTGTTCGCTTTTGCCGTCACTGGATCTATCGATTTGGGTAAGATTTCTGCCGTTTGGGTTTGTTTTCGGTTGATTCTTGAATACTCATTTACTTTTGGCATCAATTGGTTGATACTCATTGTCTTTCAACTTTGTATTCAAGTTTGTGAAGGTATTGAGGTGTTGTTCAGTGAAGTTGGAGTTTGTTTTAGTGAGTTTTGGTAAGTTTTATGCTTTGATTACCTCTTGTGGATTAATTTTGGTTGTTGAAAAATTTTGGTAAAGTCATTTGGAAGTGATTTTTTGACGAGGCTACATATGGATAATTTATTTGAGACATTAGTGAAGTATGTATTTGATTCAAGCTTTAATCATGTAAGCCTGATTTCAAATTATGATTAAGGGGTTGATTCAAGAATTTCATTCAAGATGAAGAAGAGTTTGGTTTGCTAATTATTTGGGCTTAAAATTGGAGGTTTGGAAGGTAAATTCGAATTGGACCACACCTTAGGTAAGGTTATCTGAAAATATTTTGTAATATTTGGGTGTTTGGAATTTGGCCGTAACTATTAATTTTAAAGCTTGGTTTATGTTTAGGCTTAATTAAGGATTTAAGAATTTCACAAAGATTCAATTGCTTTTTGGCTCAACCTAATATCAAGGTAAGTAATCTTACTACTGGAACTGCCCACGTTCCAGACATTAGATGTATGCTAGCATGTTAAATGAAGGTTATGGCAGAATGACAGCATGAATGATTGATAGTATAACATGATTAAAGTATGTTCTGTTACAAGATCCAAATTATTTATTTATGCACATAGACACTTGAATGCTGATATGAGATGGTATGTCCTTCCATGGTTGTATTTGATCTGATGATGTGAGGTATACATGTATGTTGAGGTATATGTGTATGTTGTAGAGCCATGATATTGAGGTTCACATGTATGTCATAGATTCGTGCAGTGATGATTATGATGTTGGGACTGTGCAAATGTCCTTACTGATTAGTTAGATGCCCATTAGATTTTGTGTTTCCTTCGGGATTCACCAGTTTGTGTTTTCTTTGGGATTCACCAGTTTGTATTTCCTTTGGGATTCACCAGTTTTTGTTTCCTACAGGATTTACCAGTTTGTGTTTCCTTCGGGATTCACCAGTTTGTGTCTCCTTCGGGATTCACCAAAGGTAGTGAGCATACTTAACTACAGTAGGATAGGACTCAGTCTCCTTCTTGTTTCATGTGCATATGTGTCCCATGAAGAACTAGAGTAGTTTATATGTTTCACCAAAGGTGGGTATCTAGAGAACATAGATGCCCAGCCTGACCCCAGTAGTGGGGTTATTTACTGAGTATTTTATACTCATTCTTTCTCATGTTGTTGTTTCAGGTAATGGTAGAGATGCACCAGCGATGGACAAGCGGAATTCATGATCGAGTCACTGGGACTAGTTTTATGCTTCCGCTCATGAGATTTAGATTTATTTTCATGTTTTTTCTTAACTTTCCGTTTTGATGTTTGAAACCTACTATTAAGAATCGTTTTCAGACTTATTTATTATCATTTATGATTTATGGGTACCCTATTGTTGTTTTTAATATTTGATTTTAATGAAAGTCTTTTGCACTTACCTCATTTATTTAGCATTTATTTCACCATAAAAGAGTGTCGTTTTAAGTTCCATACATGTATGTATTTAGTAACGACCTAACTTAAGTCCTAGGGGGTCGGGTCGTTACAATCGTCCCACTAAAAAAAGATTCTTGTGATAGGGCCTATTGCTCGTAAGAAATATAGTGAAATCACTTTTCTATTGCTTCCCCAGACCTTGCGATGAAGAAAGATGTTCACTTTTAAAAATATCCCATATATGTATGCGAGAACAGGAGAAGTGGTCAGATTTATCCTGATGGGAGTCAGAATAATAAGAATGTTTATAATGCTATAGCAACAGGTATAGTAAGCAAAATAATATAAAAAGAAAAGGAAGGATATGAAATAACCAGAACTAGTCTAGGTTGCATGTAGGCATGATTTAGGTTTCGTTTAGAAAAATGTCAAAATCGAAAATGAATGTGCGTTTTTCCACAAATCATGCCTAGATCACGTGTAGGATATTTTTCAATTCCTGTTTTGCTCATAATGAGGTCACTGGTTTTGAGGTTCGTGTTCTTAAAATTACACTGTAATTGTTGAAGTTGACGTAATGACGTAATTATGGATAAAGTGTATTGTTATCAAATTGCAGTCTAACTGATTCAATAAAATAACAATTAATGACCTCTTCCTGATTTTTCTCACTAGAATTGAATTCGAAATTTATTTTATATTAGCAAAGTAGATTTTGTATAGCTATTTTTTGAATTAACAATGATTACCGAAAACATACTAATTTTTTTTTTCAAAATATAAATTTAAATTCTATACCGTATTTGATTTTTTCAAACTAATTTTCAAATACACTTTTTCAAAAACATTTTTTATATTTCTAAATGTTTGTTACCATATTTTATTTTATCTAAATTTTTTCATCATTTTCTACATAATCTTGTCAAATTAATTTTATCTCTTTCATACTTTTGCATGTTTCAATTTGTTTGTTACTAATTTCAAATTTAATACCTATTCTTATCGGACTTAAATCAATCTAGATCTTTCTTAATCAGTATTTCTAAAAAAGTGTTTGTCAATGACACATAAGTTTGGACTTCAACTTTGGTTTTGAAGGAACAGCAAAAGGGGATCGTCCCAATTTTACAAGTTTACACATAATCGAAATTTACAGAACAAAAAAATATTTATGCATCATATAATTTCATAGCATGCTGAAAAGGAATTAGGGAAAAGAAAGTTACTTAAGGATTGAGAATTAGGAGTTGTGGGCTTTAAATTTTGGGAAGAGGGAAAATATTTTGAGAGAGGGAGAAGAAAAACATTTTCTTATGTGTTTTATTATTATTATTTTTTTAAAAAAAAACAGAGAAGTCTCCCACTTTGATACTTAGAGATTAGGAGAAGAAGATGAGTAGAAAACATAAACCTTTTTTTCACCACACACAATCAATTTGAGAGAAAATTAAGGGGAGAAAGTTATAACTCCCTCATTTTAATTAAATTAAAATTAAATAAATAAATTAATATATATATATATATATATATATCAACTAACTTATTATATGTATATTTAACTATATGATATATCAAATATAATACATAATTTACAGTTTTTTATATGGTATAAAATACAATCTAATCTATAGTTTTAATTTTTCTCAATAGTGCATGGTATTTAATATAAATCGCATTTATACTAAATGCAATTATATGAATCTATCCATATAATTAGTATTTGAATCACATTTAAATATTTAATTCCTCTCAAAATAAATTTTATGTTATAATGTATCGAATACATTATATTAATTATATCACATATAAATAATTTAATTAATTATATCATATTAATTAATTCCTTCAATTAATTTGAACAATTCAAGTTAACCAAAAATTAATTTTGAAAAATCCCTGTTAAACTACAGAGAGGACCTTATGGACCTGTAGATTGAAACTCCAATGATACTTGGATAATTAATTAAACTGTTAAATAAATTACCTACCATCCAATAACTACCGGTCACTCCACTAAAGATCGACAGCTGCACTCTTTGCGCTACAAATATATTTTTGTGTCTATTGGATATAACCAGTCAATAGGGCGATGACCCTTCACAAATTGCTCGTAAGTACAGCTAAGCCAAAATTATTGTTTTGCCCCTATCGTTATATCTAACTCCTTAAGTACCACTGATCCCTCTAATGAACAATAAGTCATAGTCCAACTATAACCAAATTTCTCTCGAGCCAAGAGTGGGTGTGGTCACATTGTTCAAGCCCCAGAATCAGCCCTTAAGGGAGCAATTTATCTACTTATTCCGACCTCGGAGAAAGAGTGAATTTCGTCTTGTGTAGCTGTGTTCTTAGCTCCCCAATCAGACGAATCCCCAAAATGGTAGGCATATTGAGGCAATGATTTGGCCACTCACACCCATGCAAATCAAAGAACCACCTTCATAGGCAGGAGTTCACAACCCACCCATAATTCAGGTCCACCTATGGTCATCTTGGTGAAATGTAAGTCTCTATTATTAATGGCGTTATATAATGAGACTAATCATTTCGTGGTCCGGTCTTATACAGACTCTTTGTATATGATACCCCTCACTCACATGTCTCCACATGAATGATCAGGATCAAGATCAAGATAAGATCATTTGAAACATCTACAAAATGGGTTGTACCGTAGTGTAACTAGGATAAGGTATCCAATCTTATCCATCTACTATAGACCGTTTAGGTTATCATTTAAACATGATCCACCCGTATATCTCTACATACATATTTAAATTGAAGGAACCTTTATCAAAGGGAACCCATAAGCGGAAGCACGATCGATCCAAATTCATTGTGACAGAATTACAAACATTCATAAACATACAAACTAGTTATGCATTTTCTAACAAATTACAACATGCTTTAGTAAATAAAAGTAAAAGGAATGAGAGACATACATTTGAAGAATTTTTCTTCTATAGACCTCTTGCCCTCATGAATACTTGGACCAACAATCTCTTGCTGCCGTTATGATCACAAACAGTCTTCTCCATGAATAAGCAACTTCTCGAATACCACCAGTTGACAATCTTGTAATTATCGGAGTGAGAATCCAGGAGGTGTAGGCTCTGTTATGAATTTGGTGGAGGGTTTGAGGAAACAACGATCGAACTAGACGACCAAGCAAGTGGAAGAGTATACTGTCAATCGTATAGATTTTGTGCTTGATCGTTTAGTAAAACTCAGCAGGTATATGATCGTCTAGAAAAACAGGCGTGATCATTTACACGATTGTTTAGAAAATCTCGCTAAGGAACGCGATTGTTTAGTCAAACTTTACACGATCATTTAGTCAAAGGCGTCTACACGATCGTTTAGTCTCTCACTTAGAAGGTTGTCGTACAATCTCTAGTTAGCTAAACGATTGCTCATGCACTTAATGAAGCGATCCTTTACAAAATGAAAACATTTTTCATTTTATTCTTTAGTTATGAAAATTGAACATAACCTCCCACTTCACACACGATTAAAGGAGAAACCGCCTACAATTATCGTATAATTGTTTTAATTATAAATAAATATAATAACTAACTTATCATATTATATTTATAACCTATAGTTTTAATATCACATCATATGTAACATTTAAACCATAGTCATTTTCTCCATTACTTAATATAAATCATATTTATATCAAAATTCTCCAAGTATATCTCATACATCATGTCAACTATATCACATATAATTGAACCATTTTAATTATATCACATATAATCAAACTCCCTCTTGCCAATTTGAACACTTCAAACTGACCCAAAAACTGATTCTCAACTTGAATTCATTGAGTTACCAAGGGGACTTTATGGACCTATAGCTCGGACTCAAACAACACGTTAATAGTTAACTAAACTTTTTAATCACGAGATCCACCATCCGTTAACAGTCGGACACTCCACTAAAGACCGATAGCTGCACTCTTCTCATTACAGATATATTTCTATGTCTATCGGATATAACTAGTTAACAGTACGATAACCTTTCACAGATCGTTCGTAAGTACAGCTAGGCCAATTTACCATTTTGCCCCTATAGTTACATATAACCCCTTAAGTACCACTAATCCCTCTAATGAACAATACATCATAGTCCTACTATGAGTGGACACCTCTTGGACCATGAGAAGATGTGTGTCGCCACATCGTTCAAGCCCCGGAATCAACCCTTAAGGGAGAAATCTATCTACTTACCCCTACTTCGAGGAAGAAGTGAATTCCTTCTTGTGTAGCTGAGTTTCTAGCTCCCCAATCAGACGAATCCCCAAAGTGGTAGGTTTGAGTCGGCAATCGGGCTACTCGCACCCATGCAAATCGAAGGATCGCCCTTAGAGACAGGAATTCCCAACTCACTTAGAATTAAGGTCATGTTACCTATGGTCATCTTAGTGAAATGAAAGTCTCTGTCATGAACGGTGTTATATAACGAAACTAAATACTTCGTGGTCCGGTCTTATACAAATTCCTTTGTATAGGACACCGCCGCTCGCATGTCTCACATGAATGATCAGGATCAGACCATCTGTAGCACGTCACAACACTTGTAACTATCTACAAAGCTGGCCGTATCTATAGTGTCACCAGGATAAGGTTTCCCTCCTTTATCCATATACTACAGACAATTTAGGTTATCATAAGACATGATCCATTTGTATGTCTCCACATATATGCTTAAGTTACAACGACAACCAGGGATCTTAGTTATTGGTTTGTGGTAAATGCAAATAAAATATCTCATATTATTACATCACAAGCATTTGTTCATACAGGTGTTTACAAATTACAGGATCCTACAAGAGTTTAGGGCATCAACCCCAACATAAATTACATAAACTAACATAGGGTATTTGTTTATTGGATTGGTTGTATGCTCATAAAATAACAATTATTTTTAATTATAACAATTTTTTTATACAAAGTTTATAAACCACGAGAATACAAGAAAGATTTAGGATATCAATCCTAACAATCTTCAACTTGTCCTAAAACTTAGGGAGCCAAATTTACAATACAAATAAAGTACAAAATACAATAAACTAAGGTAAACACTATATTCTAATAAATCTCTCACTTGCCTTAGACAATATGTTGCATATCCCGTAGACCTAGACTTTCTAAATGACCCTCGAACACTTTATCTGTGAAAGCCTTTGTAAACAGATCAGCAACTTTGTGCTTCAAAGCAATCTTCATGACAATCACGTCACCTTGATGCACAATCTCCCGAATTAAGTGATATTTTCGCCAATGTGTTTGTCACTTTGATGACTCCTAGGTTCCTTAGAATTTGCTACAACACTACTATTATCACAATAAAATGTGATGGGCAAACACATATTTGGAATAACTTCCAAATCAGTAAAGAATTTCTTAAGCCAAACAACCTCTTTAACAACTTCACAAGAAGCTACGTATTCGACTTCCATGGTGAAGTCTGCGATGTATCCTTGCTTGATGCTTTGTCAAACTATAGCTTCTTCATTCAAAATAAACACTGACCCTGATGTGGATTTTTTAGAATCCAGATTAGTGTGAATGTCAGAATTTGTGTATCCTGTAAAGATCAAATCCTTATCTCCACACACAAGCATATGGTCCCTCGTTTTTCGAAGGTACTTGAGAATTGTTTTGACGCTGTTCAGTGATCTAATCCTAAATTGGATTGATATCGACTGACAATCCTTACTGCATAGCAAATTTCAGGTCTGATACATAACATTGCATACATAAGGCTACCAACAATCGATGCATATGGAATTCGTCTCATTACCTCAACCTCTTGAGGAGTCTTAGGACATTGTTCCTTAGAAAATACAATTCCATGTGTTAAAGGTAATAAACCATTCTTGGAATTGTGCATCGAATATCTAACAAGCATCTTGTCAATATACGATGCTTGAGACAAGACAATCTTTTGTTCTTACGATCCCTAATGATCTGGATCCCTAGAACAAACTATGCCTCTCCCAAATCTTTCATTTGAAATTGGGCAGCCAGCCATTTCTTTACATCAGTCAAAAAACCTAAATCATTCCCAATGAGTAGGATATCATCCACATACAATACGAAGAAAGTGTTGGGAATGTCCTAAAACTCGCAGTTCGTAATCATGGAAACATATTCTATTTATCAATAAAAATATTGTTAAATCATTTAATCAATAAAAGTATTATTGAAATTGCATTATGTTCTAAAATTCAATAAACCGAATCCATGAATATAGTATGAATACTATGACTCTATGTAGAGACATAAAAGAGGATCAAGTTATAGTATATAGCCAAAAAGGTCTATAAGTATATGGATGAGATTAGGTACCTTGTCTTGGGGACATTATGGATGCGGCCTACTTTGTATACTGATACAAACAAGGCGATTCCAAAATTGTTCATGTGGAGACATGCGAGTGGGGGCATCTTATGCAAAAGAGTTTTTGCATAAGATCAAACCATGAAATAGTAACTTTTCTTTATAACGACCGTTTACTGTTAAAACTGACTATTTCAATTCGGTGACCTAGGGTAACTCGATCTTAATCCTGAGCTAACTATGAACTTCTGTTTATTCGAGATTATCCTTTGATCTGCATAGGTAAGAATAGTTCAACAGCATTGCTCAACAAGCCTCCCATTTTGGGGATAAGAGCAGATAGATAGCTTGGGACATAGTCCTACAAGATAGAATTCGCTCCAACCCATTTTAGGGTTAATAGATAGGTTGTTTCCTTAAGTATTGATTCCTGGTCTTGAACAAAGGGGCCCGCACTCTCATGGCCGAGAGGGACATGGTTTATTAGTTGGACTATAAACCAATTGTTCAATAGAGGATCAGTGGGAGCTTAAGGAGCAAAATGTATCTACAGGGGTAAAACAATAATTTTGATCTAGCTGTAAATATGAACGACCTGTGAAGAATCGACTTACTGATTATGGTTAAATCAAGTGGACATAAATATATCTATAGTGAGGAGAGTGCAACCATCGAGCTATAGTGGTCTGTATTGGTGGTTAATGAATATCGATTAATTCGGTTTAAAGAGTTTAGCCAAGTAATCTTAAATCATTGAAGCACATGATCTGTAGATCCATAAGGTCCCTCTACTAGATTGTAAAATATTACACCTTGGATTAGAATATTGAGTGAATTTGAAGTGTCCAAATTCGAAATTAGGGTTTGAATTTGAAAGGTTCAATATCAATTTTGTAGGGTTTAGATAATTATATTCGATATAATTAACGTTTAATTTTATCGAGATTAAACGTAATTGGAGAGTTTAAAATTTTAAATATTAATTACATGAATAGAATTCATGTTTGAATTAGGTGTTTTATTAATTTAATATTTGATATTAAATTATTGTTTATTTAATTAATTATTTAAATTAAATCATTTTTCAATTTTTAAATTCAATTTATAGAAATTGAACTAAAATTTAAATTATTCTTAAATTTAATTAATTTAAATTAAGAAAATGAAAATGTAAGTGGATTTATCCCAATTTTGGATTTTTATTAGATTATTCCATAATTCAACACCTAGGTCACTCACTAAGTGCAATTTGAAGTGTCATATTGCTGAAGGAGTGAGTGCTTGCATGATTGAGCTTGATAAAAGCTTTATTTTCTGAAATTATTCATCATGCATTCTGAAATTTATGAAATTTCTGCTGAAAACTCTTTAACTTTCAAACCCTCTCCAATCCCTTGCCTAATTCATCTCAATTTAGAGTTTCCACCACTCAATCCAAGGCTGAGAATAGTAGAGAAGTTCCTCTGGGTAGTCTACTAAGGATTTGGAGATCCAATTAGTGGAATTCAACAAGGAATTGAAGAGAATCAACAAAGGTATACACAAATGAAACCTTTTTTTTTTTGGTAAAACTATTGTTTTAGCATGGTTTGAAATCAAATTATGTGTAATTAGAGTGCTTAATGATTCTATTAGCTTTTGCTTTATGCATGTTTACCATTTTTTGACTTTATTTTTAATTTTGGATATGATTCAAAATTAATAAATGAGAGAATGAAATATTTGAAAGAAGTTCAAATATTAATTTAATATGAATAAGATGAATTGATCGATAATCAAAATTCTAATCGTTTTTTTCTTTCCTCTTCCTCCCAATTCCGAAAGAAAAAAAAAAAGAATCTCACAATTCTATCTCCTCAATTTTCCTCAAGAATAGGGAGGACTCCAACTGGTGGTGCCAAATCCTAATTCCCAATAGATAAATTCTACTGTCAAGGTTTGCAAGGTAAGATTTCTTCTACTGTATAATTATTTTTTGAATTACTTGCTTAATCTATTTTTCTATTTTATTCCAATGCAAAATTATTTTGTTTTAAAATGCCAATTTTAAATACGTTTGGGTTTTGTATTTTGGCTTCCATTGTGCCTTAGGGTTTTCATCCCTTCATTACTATCATTCATTTAATTGATATATACCTAAGTCATATCATTGATATAAGAAAATCGCTAATTATTGTAGCTATCTAGCTTCTATTAGCTTTTAGTAGTGACTATCAATGATAGATTTTCATAAAATGGAATTTACTTTTATATCATTGGTATCATCGATATATAGATATCACCTAAATTCTATCACCGGTATCATCAATATCACTTATATCATAGTTATTGGTGATAGCTTCTATCATTGATAACGTGTTATCATAGATAACTTTTGTCATTCCTTTTTACCATCAAATAATATGCTATCATTGATAGCTTCTATTACTGATAACATGCTGTTATTATAACTTCTAGGCATTTTACTTATACTTTAATTCAAAATTTAACTTTATTAATTAAATTCACTAAGTTGGCTATCAATGATGGACTTCTATAAGTGGCTATTAACTGTGAAAAAGTAAAAAAAAAACTAAGTTATCAATGAAGAAAATATTAGTGGCTATCACTAATAGACTTTTATTAGTGTCTATCAATTTTGAAATATTAACACTCAAAGCTATCAATGACTATTATCGAGAAACTTTTATCATGATTATCAATAATAGATTTTTATCACTAATATACTTCTACCGCTAATATCTACCTAAGCTCGATATCACTAATACATGAATACGACTAATATCTATCTAAGTTTTATCACCAATATAAGTAATAATTGATATTATCAATATACAAATATTGCGGTACATAAATACACAAATATTTCAATTTGTGCCGTTCATTTTGCGTCATGTATGCCATTTTTCCAAGTTTGCTACCGATAGACTTCATACTCTTAAAATCCTATAAAAAGGAAAAAAAAACTATCGACATGTTTGATAACGTTCTCATTTCTCATTTTTTGAGAAATAAACTTGTTTAATAACTATTCTTGTTTCTTATTTCAAACTTTTAAGAAATAATTCTAAAAATGCTACAAATTTGAGAACTAAATAAGGTAGTTTCTTTCAAATCCGTTTTCATTTGCTATTTATATTTAATGTTTCGTTATAATAATCAAACTTGATGATTGACTTGTTGGTGTTAAGTCACTTATGAATTGAGTACTTTCAAGTCTTGGGTACAAAACTAAAAATAAAAAATAAAAAATAAAAAGGAAGGGAAGAAGCAAAAAAACAAGAGAAAAGAAAGAAAATAAAAAGAAAGTGAACAAGAAGATGTGCAACATGATAAGACAAGGGATGACAAACTTGAAAATTAGAAAAAAATTCAAAAAATTGACTGATTAACACTTCTATATTTGCAAATATTTTAAAGATGTGATATATTTTTAGATTTTTTCTCTTATCTTACTATCTATTACAAATATCATTTCCTAATACCTCTTTAGAGTCTTGTTGGGCTTGCCTCCTATGCATTCCGAGTTCGGATAGATTTTGATTATACCTATTTCATGTTATTTCATTTTTTGGATTTTTTCTTAAGTCCAAAATTATCCATAACACTAAAGAAAATTAATAGATTTTCAATCAATTTACAATTGATAGAACATATTATGTCAAAACATGAACCATATAAAAAATGCAACAAGAAACGTGTCATAACTTCGAATTTTATATGGGGTTGATGTTAACAAATAAGTCAAATTTAGGTAGAAATATCTTATTATTCACAAGTTATCCAATGGACACTCAATTTAAACATTCCATAATAATGCATGTTTGATGTCGTTGCTCATCTACTAAATTCATATAAACATGTAAATCTCTCCTATTGCTAGTAGCAATTAATTATGATACAAAAGAGTCTACATATTAGAGAGAAAATATATAGACATTCACCTCCTTCAAGTCATAATAGCTTACTTTTATATGTTCTATCGTCCTATCATCCTATTTACATTAACGAAATCTCTGATTATTATTAGGAATGATCCACATACACTTTAGACCCAAAATCTACAAAGACACGTAGGAAATTTCACTTTTCATTTGTTTACTAGAAGATATAAATATGAGATAACTTCTAGAGACTTGTAAATGTAGAGGGAGTGGGAGTAAAGGGCTCTTTCTCACATGTGTGTAATGCTTTTCTGTCGTCTAAATGAACTTGGGTTTTTGTGAGAAAAAGAAATAGTTTTATTTTTTAAATGGTTGAAGCTTTAATTATTTGGATTGAAAAAACTCTTTTAGGATTAACGTATGCCCTTAATTGTTTCAGATTGGTATTAATTTTAGTTGTTTTCTCTCTTCTTCATCTTCCTCCTCTTCTTAAAAAACTAGTGGGCCTACCATATTCCGATCCATCATCTTTTTATCTTTGTCTGTTTTGATTCTGAGCATACTTTTCTCTCAATTTGATTCCAACCCTCCATCCAACGAGTGCACATTTGAGAGTGGGTGTTGTATTAACCTTGAAGAGCAACCAACAAAAAAGATTCACATCACGATTGTGCCGAATTTGCTTTCAAGGGAATGGTTTTCACGGTACAACGAATTACTTTCAGATTCAATGACGAATAACAGTTATTCACAAGTTTTCAAAAATAGAATCCGGATTCGATGCAAAAACATATATTTACTAAACTAATATGAAAATATAAACCAAAATCCGAATTTCTTTACCCAACATACTCTTATCATATCATCCAATATTGTTGGCAAATTGCTAAAAATAGTATAAATTTGAGAGGGTTAAAGAAGTCTGGGATGGATTTTTTTTTTTTTTTTAAAAAAAGACTTATGGGATTAATGGACATATGAATATCCAAATTGTCCCTTAAAAAAAATAAAAAAAATAAAAAAAAAAAAAAAAAAAAAAAAAAATCCTAAAACCATCATCTCCTTCACGTAGTTGTCCCTCCCTCCATCGTCCGCACACATCATTTTGATCCCCAACCCAGTCTCAGTGAAAAACAGGTGAAGTTCCCATACCAATCTTCCTTTGTAGGGCCATCGAACGAGAGCTACACCTTCGAACGACGGCGGCGACTTCGAATACCAAATGCACTTCGGACTCAGCTAATTGTTCTTTGACATCATATGCAATAACTTGAAAACATTTTCAAGGGGGAAAACAAACTTCACGAGCAATACATGAGACCCCCACAGTAGTTGTGAACTAAACAAAGAAATTTCACCCATTACATGGTAGCTAAGTGACTTTAGCACTTCAGTAGAGACTTTGGATGAAACATAAAAAGTCATAGATTAGCTACAACCTATTACAATGCCTCATTTATGAGAGAAAAATGACCTTCAGATTCAAATCATCTAATGTATAGCTGCTAAAAGATGAGCAATACTCATAAAATATTAACATCTAAACTCAGTTCCTAGGCCTGCACATGTTTTAATTTCAATTTTATGTACGTTTTTTTTAATCTTGCTATTATCTCGAAACACCCCATATTTAACCTTCCCACTTTTTAAGTTTGAAACATCTAACACGAACTCACTTTCAGACTTCATGTTTTAGCTTCTTGTATAACTTTCTAACTTCTAAACTTGAAACACCCAACTTCAAATGATTTATATATATGTTCTAAGTGATTTATGGTGGGTTTGGACATCTTTTAGATAATTTTTTAACTACTACTTTTTTTTTTTTTTTTTTTATCTCGCAGCAATTCTCTAACTCTCAAATTTAAAATGTCAAACGGAATCATTTTTATATATGTTTTAGAAGATTTAGAGTGAGTTTGGTCATATTTTAGATGGTTTTTAGCTACTGTTTTTTATCTCTCAACATTTCAAATAACTTTCCAACTTCCAAACATGAAATACCCAAATCCAAATCATTTTTATGTATTTTAGGTAATTTAGGGTGAGATTGAACATGTTTTAGATATTTTTTAGCTACTATTTATTATATTTTTTGTTGTTGGAGATATATGAAAACCTACCTAATGACTTATTAGAATTTGTTTGTTGCGAGATACTTTTCCAAGGCTTGCAAAATAGAGACAAGATAAAATATTATTTATAATAAGATATACACATTATAATTGAATTCTTCAAATAATATATACATGAATTATAAGTCTCAATACATCAAGGTATTATTCCATAGTTGGAAGGCCAACCCAAAACAAAACAAAAAAATATTCGTCCATAATCAAAACATAATTGAAATGTGTCATTATAATTGAATCCTTCAAATAATATTCATGTATTACAAATTTCAATCGAATTTTTCGAAGCATAATAAAACCCAATGTTGTTGCTTCACATCGTACATGGGAGTATTTCTTGACGTCGTGGATATTTAAAGAACTTAAATCAAAACAAAAAAAAAGGATATACATATAATTGAATTAGAACATAAATAAACATAAAATGAGAAATGTTACCAAGAAAAAAAAACCTAAAAAGCTAGCTAAAACATGTGCATAAAAACACTAAATCACATAAAACATGTATAAAAATGATTTGGAGTTAGGCATTTCAAGTTCGGAAGTTGAAAAATTATTGCAAGATAAAAAGCAGTAGCTGAAAAAGTATCTAAAACATGTCCAAACTCACCTCAAATCACCTTAAAACACATATAAAAATGATTTGGAGTTGAACATTTTAAGTTTAGAAGTTATTGCGAGATATTACAAGATGTTGTGAGATAAAAAAAAATTAAAAAAAATATCTAAAACATGTCAAAACCCACACTAAATCACCTAAAACACATATACAAATTATTTGGAGTTAGGTATTTCAAGTTCGAAAGTTTGAAAAATTATTGCGAAAACATGTCCAAACTCACCCTAAATCACCTAAAACACATATAAAAATATTTGAAGTTGGACATTTTCAGTTGTAAAGTTGGAAGTTATTGCGAGATATTGCAAGATGTTGTGAGATAAAAAAATAGTAGCTAAAAATTTATCACCTAAAACACATATAAAAAATGATTTGAAGTTGGGCATTTTAAATTCGAAAGTTGGAAAGTTATTGCGAGATGTTTCAAGACAAAAAAAAAATAGTAGCTAAAAAATTATTTAGAACATGTCTAAACCCACCCTAAATCACCTAAAACACATATAAAAATGATTTGGAGTTGGGCGTTTTAATATCCTATACGGTTTGAGTTGGGTTATTAACTCATTTGAATTGAGTTGGGTTCAAATAAATGAAAATTTTATGAGTTGGGTTGGTTAACGAGTTCACCTAATATAATCCAAACCAACCCGAATTTATTATTAACTTTAAAATATTTTTTTATTATTTATAACACAATTATTTATATTAATTTTATTTTATTTCAATATTTTTTAATAATTTATTCTTCAACAACTCTTAAAAATAGTTTCTTTACCTTTTTCATTATATAAATTGAAATTGAGTAGTTAATCTTGATTCAATATATGAAAATAATTAAATTAGATTTTACATATTTATTTTTTGTTTCTTTTTAAAATAAAATTTTAAGTAAATGACTCTATTAACCCGAACCAACCCAACCCAAATATTTCATGGTTGGGTTGGGTTCATTTTTTAATAAAGATTATTTAGGTTGAATAAATTTATAACCTGAAAAATTGAGTTAGGTCGTCTTTCAATTCAATCTAATCCAATCTATGAATACCTCTATCCCAAACACAAACATATAAATTTCATAGATATATAAATTCTACATATATATGAAGTTTAAATATCCTATATTAACTCAACGTCCCAACCAATTCTTCGACGCTCTAAAATGTGTTCCATTTTTTTGCAATTTCCGAACATTGTTTCTTAGTAGAGCCTTTGGATTCGTCTATAGTGGTATATATATATATTCAATTTAAAGTAGGATGGAAAATAAATAATTTAGCCTTTTAAGTTTTTATTTAAAAAATTGAACAAGGATTCCATTGTATCGAACGATGATATAAGTATTCATTCTTCCTTGATTGACTCGAACTTACTTTTTCGTGGACCCCACAGGTAACTGATGCTTCTGGTCATCTCCCGCGACATCGGTCGTCGTTCAATGCATCCTGTGGGTCCCACTTTAGTTATCTCATCGTTCCCCATTTTCCAAAGCATTTTTTTTTTTTTCAAATTTGGTTACTGTCAAAATCTTTTAAAGTATATTAATTTCAACCCAAAAAAATCTGAAGTTAAAAGAATATTAATTCGTCTACGTTTTAAATTTTATAACAATTTAATCTTGTTCTGTATACTTATTGATGGGTAAGATTTAGTTTTTATCGTAACAAAGATCATATAATTGAATTTTATATCCATCTATAGTCATTCAACTTCAAAATTACAATGTAATCTAAAAGTTTTGATCAAGATATAAATAACAGAAAAGAAAATAAACAATAACACGGCTGCTAATGCAAATATGACCCATATAATAAACAAAGTTCAATCTTTAAATTTTGTGTTGCATAACTTTTTCAAAACTAGAGAGATTATTTTAAATGATGTTGAAAATATTTATAAATAATAGTAAAAATTTACCATATTTGTAAATATTTTGTAAATAAATAATAAAAATAAATGGTTTCCTTTAATATAGAATAGTCTTTGGTCATAGAAGGGGGAGTAGGAGTAGGATAAGAATGGACGGTTAGGATCTGCGAAGAAATCCCACTACGCTAACTTCCCTTGTTCAACACGCCTTTAAAGAACAAGTCCTCTCTGACTACACCACGCCAACTAAATATTTTAAAGAAACTTCTAGGTATTTGAAATCCTCATCAAAGAAGTTCCCCTATAAAATCCCATTCTCATTCCCCAAATTTCATCAAATTCCTCACCAATCCATACAACAATTCAAATCTCAAAGAAGAAGAAGATGAATTCCATGTTCAGTTTGTTCGATGCCTTCGCTGCCGAATTGCTCCTCGGCAAATTCGTTAGGGATTCTTCCTCTGTACCTTCCTTCACTCCCAACAATGGCGGCTCTGCCTCCTGCGCTGCTTCCGCCGCCGCAAAGTCTCTGCCGAGCAAGAAAGAAGAAGCGAATTCCAAGAATTCGTCTATCAAGCCGAGATTTGCTCTGGAGTTAGATGGCCTCAATTGCTTTGAAACTCTCGTCCCGAATTGAGGTCTCGTTTGAAATCAACATTCAATCTAACTGATGAGTCATAATTTTCTTCTCATTCTTTCAATTTCACGGTTTACAATTAGGTTATACGAGTATCGGAGATTGCGGAAATTGTGTATACATATGAAAACAGATTACAGAGTGTTCTTCTCTTTCTTCGTTGTTCTTGATCTGTTAGACGGAATTAGATGATTGATTCTCTTCTGCGGTTTGTATTTTTTTCTTTTTCTTTTTCTTTTTTTCTGGGAATTTGATATGAAATTTCATACTATTCGTTGATTCATTGCGCTTCTTCTCTCCTCATGGATTTCTTGTTCAAGATTTTACAATAGTTTATTTTGAATCTCGATGGACAATCTTCAGTTATCACAAGAGTTTTGTTGGAATTGAAAATTGAGGTTATTTATTTCCGAATTTGCAATTAACTCTTGCAATTGATAAAGAATAATAATTATTTTTTTTTAAAGAATAATTATTAATTCACTTAAATTTGTAAATTATATTCCTGGGTAATTTGATGGGAAATTATTGGAACAACGAAAAGAATATTACAATAAGTTGGGTAACATTAAAAAAAAAAAAGAAAAAAAAAAAAAGAATCGGTGGCATGGCTCACAAATTAAGGAAAAGAATAAAATCATCAAACAAATATAAAATATTTTCTAAATTTTATCAAATACAAAAAAAAATATTTTTTCACCCCGTCCAGATTTTGGTTACAAATATAGCAGAAAAAACTATTGGAAGTTGAAAGCAGACTAGGGTGTATTTGAATACAAGTCATTATTTTAAAAAATAAGTCATTCTATTAAAAAAAAAAAATTGTGTTTAGAAACTCATTTTTTCAAAAATGAGTTTATAGAATAAATTGGTTGAGTTTATAAAATGGGTTGGTTTAAGATGATTTAAAATTAACTGAATTTTGAGTGTAATGGTTAATGGTTAACTCTTTCTAATTTGAGAAATTTTGGCCATAACCTCTGAAAATTACTTCTACCCACGATTTTCGTGCGACTGTAGTGGTAGATGTACGTGTGTTTTTATAAAGTTTGATTTTCAAAAATGAAAACCAAAAATTTATGATAACATTTGATTTTTAAATTGTGCCAAGAACTAAAAAGTTTTAGCCTAATTACAATTTTAATAAGTCAGAATTTATCCCCTCGTAGTAAACACGTCCACTAATATCCTTCTCTAGGATTGTATTGAGAGAATTTCATAATGAAGGCATTTTCATAAATTTTCATCTTGTTTTTATTGAGTGGTTGAGATTTTTGAAATGTAGGTATGAGTTTCAAAGATATTGAGGTGGTTTTATCCATTTTTAGTTTATAAAATAAATTTATATATTTAAAAAATAAAGTCTAAGATAAGTATAATTAATATTGATAGTATGATTCTTTGAGATAGGATGTACAGTAATTTTTCCAATTTTTAGTTTACAAGATAAATTATTAGATCGAATAAGTGGAATTGATGTTGACGAGATGTGATTTTCTGAGATATGATGCAATAGATGAATCTCTTTTAATATATATATGAGATGCATTTGTAAAAAAAGAAAAAATAAATAAATATTTACATTTACATTCTTAAAAATTAATACCATGAGATTTAAAGTTTGATGAAAATAAAAAGAAGAGAGGATTTAATTATTAAAAATAGTAATTAATATACGACGAAATAATGCATCTTTTCTATGACTTCATAGTTGATATGTAATATATATATTACAATATTGAAATATTAACATATTAATTCAATATTTTAATTACTAGAACAATATTTCTCTCTTTGTACTAAGTTATTATATTATCTAATTTTTAAAAGTTGATGGTAAACACAACAGAGTTGTATCATATTTATTTATTATATACTAAAAAGTCACTATTTAAGAAAATAATCGAAATACAAAATTTCACATGGGTTGCAAATGCACTTTTTCTAAAGAGAGGGTCTTTAGACGGTTAAAATCTCCTTTTTTTTTTTTTTTTTTCTTCATATTTAAAATCACTCTAAAATTGATCTGTAATTATTCCATAACAATTTAATATTTGATTTTATACACTTTTAAACACGATTTTTATAAATTAAAATTCATTTCAAACGATTAAAAACACCTATCGAAGTGATTTTGATCGAACATCATAAAAGTCAGAGATGTTCATGAGTTGGATGGGTTGAAAGACTTTTTAAACCAAAATAACCCTTATTAAAAAATAACCAAACTCATATGTTGGTTCACGTTAATCGGATCATTTATTTAAAATTTTGTTCACAAAATATAAATAGATAAAAATCTAATTTAATTATTTTCCTATATTGAATTAAGATTAACAATTTAATTTTAATTTATATAGTGATTTTTTTTTTCTAAAATGCAAAAAAGCTACATTCAAAAAATAAATTATTAAAAAATATTAAATTAAAATCAACATATGTATAAATAATTATGTTATAAGTAATAAAAAAATATATATTTTAATGTTAATAATACATTTGGATTGGTTCGGGTTGGTTTGGGTTATATTAGGTAAACTCATGGCCAACCCAATCCATAAAATTTTGAACAAATCCAACCCAAATCGCACGAGTTAGGTGGGATTGATCGATCTTTTCGGATAATCGAGTTTTTTGAATATTCTTAATAAAAATGATTTCTAACTATGTCAAAATCAATTTCAAACATGCCGTAAATACTATTAAACTATGATTATAGTGAAAGATTCATAGCCAAATGAGTGACGGATTAAAAGAAACTAGCCTTATTTCCTCGAATTGATGTGTTATATGTTATTAAGGAGAAACTAATTATGGAGAAAACCACCGAATATATGGAATTGACAGTTTTTAATTGTTATATATATATATATATATATATATATATATGAGAAAAACTATGTCGTGAATCATGCACAATTTTTGTTTTTTGAAATAGGAATTTTATTAATAAGCCACTAGGGCAGTACTGTTCAGTTATTAAAAATCAACCGCATCATCTATTTAGACTTGTTGAATAATGGTTAAAAATTATTTTTGGTCCTTAATTTTTTTTAGAATAATAATTTAATCCTTAAATTTTGGTTTGTAACGATTTAGTCTATGTACTTTTAAATTTTATAATGATTTGACCTTTGAACTTTAATATGTATCATTTTAGTCCTTATACTTTCAAAATTGTAGCAACTTAGTCCCTAACATAAAAATTTGTATCAAAATTAGATGTCAATTTTTAATATTTTATGATGTAGGCTTTATAATTTGCAAAAATATTAAATCTCTAATTAGTTTAACGGTTTATTTATGCATCAATCTTATTAAATCTTATCATTAATTTCTACAATAAAAACTAAATTATTATAAATTTTAAAATGTAAAGATTAAATTGTTACATGAAAAATTTATAGACTAAATTGTTATGGAATAAAATCGTTAAGACTCAAAGAAATTAATTTATGTCATGGCCACAAAAGAGAAATAAACATGATCATGAATTTGTGGAATATTAATCACAACATTTTTGTTGTTCGTAAACATTGAAAGAAGATTTATCAAAGAAAAAAAAAAGTGAAAGAAGAAAGTGGAGAAAGGGAGAAAGAGCTGCAATAAACGAATATTAAATAAAAGAAACCCATGAATAAGAAAAATAATTAAAATAGAAAAATAGAAAGGCAAAATGTAAATGTAAATAGAAAATATCTATCTAAGAATAATGTGAATTAGGGGAAATGATGACAGCCAACTCTGGCGAGAAGGTCTTGCGCGGCGGGGCGGCGGCGGCGGCGGCAGCTTGACGGAGGGAGAAACTGTTAGAGTGAAAGGAGAGGGAGGGACAGAAGAAGGAGGAGGAGGAGAAGGCTTCGTGGAGTTCAAAATTAATTGAGCGGCAAAGATATCGAATAAACCGAACAATGTATTCATCTTCAAGTTTTTTTTTGCACAATCAAAGAAATTTCTTCTTTACTTTAGTTTTTTTTGTTGATTTGTGTTAAGAAAAATGGAGTGGGGGTTTATATATAGAGACTAGAGAGCCCCACACTTTCCCAATACCTTTCCTTTTACTACTCCGAATTGTACATATATATATTTTTTATTTCTTTTATTCTTTTGACTTCTCGTTATCTACTTATTATTAGAGGGATAATAGGAAATTTGAATTTTATTTCACTTTTATGTTTTATTTTCAAATTTAATTTTATCTAATGCCTCGTTTGATAATCATTTGGATCTCCTTTAGTAATTACTTCGATTTCATTTGGTAATCATTTTGTTTTTTAAAATCAAGCCTATATTACCATGATTTGCATCTTTCTTAATTACAATGGTTGAAATCTTAGCCGAATTTCAAAAACAAAAACAAAATTTTGAAAGTTACTCTTTTCTTTTTCTTTTTCTTTTTTTTATTTCTCAAAATTTGGCTTAACTTTTTAAACCATTGGTGAAAAGTAGATAATAAAGGAAGAAATTTGAAGGTGAAAGCGGTATTCATAGACTTGATTTTAAAAAATAAAAACAAAAAACAAAACGGTTACCAAATGGGGCCTTCGTTTTTTTGTTTTTGTTTTTAAAAATTAAGCATTTTTTCTTACCATAATTTGCATTTTTATTAAGTAAAATAGTTGAATTCTTAGTTAGATTCTAAAAACAAAACAACTTTTCAAAAGTTACTTTTTTTTTTAGTTTTCAACTTTTGACTTGGTTTTTTAAATTATTTGTAAAAGATAGATAACTAAGGAAAACTTAATTTTCAAAACAAAAATAAAAAATAAATCAGCTATCAAACGGGACCTTGATTTTTGGGTTTTGTTTTAAAAAATTAAGTATATATCGACACTACTTTCACCTCCAAATATATTTATATGTTATCTACTTTTTAGTAATTGTTTGAAAAATCAAGCCAAACTTTAAAAACTAAAAAAGTAGTTTGCAAAAACTTGTTTTGTTTTTGGAATTTGACTAAAAATTCAACTGCTATACTTAAAGAAGATGTAAATCACTCTAAATAATGGAAAGAAAATAGACTTAATTTTCAAAAATCAAAAACTAAAAACAAAATAGTTACCTAACAAAACCTTCGATAACAAATTTTAAAATTTAGGCATCCTTAGTAAAGATGTCTATAGAGAGTGGCGGGAATTGAGAATGTGACTTCTTCATCCGTGTTCTAGTCTCATTTTATTCTACATTCTCTTGAAAATTATTTTAGATTTAGAAAAAATCAATGAAATAAATTTTAAAGATTTGTTTAAAAATAAAATAATTAGTTATCTACTCATAATTCTCATTTAAATGATTAATTACTCATTAAAAATTCTCCATTTTTTATTTATACAAGGAGTAATGAGAAATTAAAAATGTTATGTTAGTTTTTTTTTTTAAAATTTCTTTAGTTTAGTTTTACTTTCGTTATCAAGTTTCAAATTAAAATTTAGACATCCTTAATAGAAATGTCTATGAAGTTGAGCGGAGATGACTCACCAATTTTCCAATCTCGTTTCTGCCCCATCATTTCCGTAGGTTTCCGACCCTATGAAAAAATTGGACATCGCTAATCCAACCGCTAGAACTTCTCTATTATTGCTTCCACCGCTACAACTTCTCCATTATTGCTTCCATTGAAGGTTTTTTTCATTCACTGTGAATTCCCATCGAAATCTATTCAACTCGCGAGGTAATTATAACTTTTAACATTATGGTTTTAATTCTTGCAATTTCTCAACCTTGGATCATTGTGCAACTATAAATATCATTTTTTTTTTAAAAAAAAAAAAATTGATTTCAACACCTTTTATATGACTTTTGTTTTCCTTTGATTACTCAAAGTAAATAATATAATATTCTCTAAAAAAAAAATTAATAATGACAGCGAACAAAAAAAGAGTAAAGCATCCCATTGTGTAGTGGATGCATCATTTCTATACATCTCACTCTTATCACTCGCACAAAAAAAGAACTATAATATTACAAGTAAAGAAATAAGAAAATTTTATCACGTGTTAAATTATGATTAGATAATTTAGTAGGATGCATAAAGATAGGTGTTACGTGAAATGCATCTAAGTATTTTTTATAAAATTATCATTGTTGTGATATAATATAAAATAGCAGTATTTTGACCTATTTAAAAATATGGGCCTTTTTAAATATTAAAAAATTTAAAAATATTTACACTTTATAGTAAAAGTTTCAAAAGTGTGTACTTTGGAACTTTTTGTTATAAAGTGTAAATATTTTTGGAAATTTTCTATTTTTAAGAATTTTCCCTTAAAAATATAATATGTTTATTTATTATTTAATTAAAATAAATTTTCAACAGGAAAAATGTCAAACTATTTACTGAAATAGGAAAAAAAATACTGATAGACAGACTTCTATTAGTTTCTATCACTGATAGACAATACTATAAACTTCTATCAACCTCTATGATATACTTCTATCAATTTTTATCACTTATAGATACTGATAGATTTCTATTAGCGTCTATCTGCTATCATTACTATAATTAAATTTTGTTATTTGTGTAAATATTTTTTCTTATTTTTCTATTTTTGAAAATCTCCATTTAATTTACATATTTTTTTTGTTTTTATAACTTTTTTGTTAAATAAAAATTCCTTCTAGATTCAAAGTTAAAACAATAATTTTGGTTAACACAAAACTTTATATATATATGTGTGTGTTTTTGATAACACTCTCTTAAACATGTGTTTGGTTTTTCCTCCTATTTCTTGATAAACATTTACCTTCTTTAAAATTTTAAACTAAAAGAAAAATAAATATTCTATATGAAAATTGATTTTATAAATTATACATTCAAAATTTTTATGTTATAATTTACGTCTAAAATTTCTATATATGGAGTGATATCTTTATTTAATTTAGGATTAAAAACAACGATTACTAGAAACACAATTGTAGTTTCTAAATATGTTTCTTCAAAATGAAAAACAAGATTTAACAAAAGGAATGAACAAAGGGAAGAAGATTAATCAATAAACAATCTAACCCAACGCTTTCCTCATTGTTTTAGGCCATATATAAATTTACAACTTTTTACCAACCAAATCGGAAAGTCACGTACTTCCTTCAATAGAAGTATCAAATTTTGGAATTATTTCGATATATTTTCTTTTGGAACTAGAAATTAATTAGTTTAGCAATACGTGACATGTACACTTATTAATGTGGGTATGGTGAGGAGATACTTCAATAAAGAAGTATCCATGTTCTAGAGCGAATGAGGAGATAGGCAAATGTGAGTATGGTGATTATAAAAAAATTATTAATTTTTTAAATTTATTTATCTTATTACAAAAAATTTTTTCCATCCGTTCGTTTAGTCGCCTGACATTAGCATGGCCATCCACATTTTACGTGGTTGTCCGCTTCCCAGTTCGTGCACGTCCTCCAACCATGCGCCATGTGCGTGTTTCAGTTGGGCTCTCAGCCTATAAATTGAATTTCTTTTAGAAGAAGCAAATCGTATATTCATTCGTCTCTTCATTTTCAAATTCCTTTACTCCTCTCTGTTCTCTGATTCATTCTTGTTTCCCGAGCAAAAATAGTATAAAGGGTGAAAGTTTTCAAACGATTCCAGTGTAGTTTTGTTCGAGACAGTATTATCTGGACTGATTATCCTAGAGACAATGTGGCCATTGTTGAATTGCTTGCGCAAGTGGCAGAGCTGCAAAATGTCTTAAAGAGAGCAAGCTTTGCGACTCAACCTGTAACAATTTTTTTTTTGTTTTTCAAGTTAATTTCTGACGTCGGAGGCCGTTGCTCGTCATTGTCTTCTATTTACTGGAGGTAGCCGTGTTAACAATATTAAGACGTTATCCATCTGCCACTGCTGTGATGGCCCTATCAAATCGGAACAATATTATGTCCTCCGACTTCAACCATCTATTCTCATTCGAAGGAGCAAACTTCAAAAGGTGGAAGCAGAAGATGTTGTTCTTCCTCATTGTTAAGAAGATTGTTGATGTTTATACTACAGAAAAGTCAATCATCCCAAAGGAAGATTTGGCCGAACAACAGATCAAAGATGCAGTAGGTCGGAAAGAATAGAATTTTTATGCAAATTTTATCTTAAATGGTTTGACTGATGATTTGTATGACTATTACAGCACAATGAAGACAACAAAAGAAGTATGGGATGCGCTGCAAAAAATATACGATGCCAAAGACGTCGATTCGAAAAAGTATACCGTCAATTGTTACTTGAAGTTCCAAATTTCAAATGACAAATCTATGGAGACCCAATCCTATGAGTTGCAGAAGATAGCCCGAAATTATAAGTGTAGGTATGCCCATGAATGGGCAATTTCAAATTCCTGTCATTATTGGCAAGTTGCCTTCACTGTGTAAGGACCTTAAGAATACCTTAAGGCATAAGACCAAAGAGTTTTCCTTGGAGAGTTTGATCACTTATTTGAGGATTGAGGAAGAGGCTCGAAAGTAGGATAGAGGGAGAGGTAAACATTGTATTGAGAAAGTCCGCCTTAATTGTTGTGAAACCTGACCAAAAGCAAAAGAAAACCAAAATGAAAGGTCAGAACTGTGGATCTAGCAACCAGAACAATAAGAAGAAATAGAAACCATATTTTATAGAAATGGTACAATTCCTTTACTTTAACTATAACAAACCTGGGCATATGGTTAGTAACTATAGGAATAGACGTCGTCCTGTTGAGTAGATGAACCTGAGAGAGGAGCCTTTAGTAGCCATGATCAAAGAAGTAAATGTGATCAGTGGCTCTGAAGGGTGGTGGATAGTGAAGGACCCCTGTGAAGGGTGCGCAGCGGAAGCGAACCATCCAAATTCTAAAAAATTTACATAATGCAATTTTGTAGAGAAACAGAACATATCATGCATTTAATTAAACAAAACATACAATACGCTTGAGAAACTAAGAAGAGAAATAGGAAATAGAAGACTTACCATTGAAGAACAAAATCTTAACGTTCCCTCTTCACTGTGAAAATCACAAACTCCAAAAAAACATTACCACAAAAGCAACCTTGATATTCTCTGGATGAGAATCTAGGAGAAGTGGGTTCTGACTATTTGATGAGGGAAGGGATTGAGAGAGAAGAAGACATGAAAAGCCCGAGATCTCAGAACACCCCATGAGATTTTTTGTATGTTTCTTTTTTTCACCACACAGAGAAGAAGAAAGTGTGTAATTAACCAACCTACATACACAATTTGGAGAGAAAGGGAGGCTCCCAAATAACATTAATCAAAATTTTTTTTTATTTATTTAATATATTATTTAATATATATTCATATGGTAACTACCTTATCATATAATGTATATTAAACTATATGTTATATCAAATATAACATACATTTTTCTCACCATTGACTTTTAATATAAATTACATTTATATTAATTTTAACCATATGAATCCAATTTATATAATTAATATTTGAATCATATTCTTTTATTTCCTCTCATAAAAACTTTATATTATAATGTATCAAATACATTATAGTAATTATATCATATATAATTAAATTAAATTAATTATATCACATATAATTAATTATCTCAATAATTTGAACAATTCAAATTAATCCATAATCTAATTCAAATTAAAACTCGTTGAGCTAACGAGGGGACCTTATAGATCTATAGCTTGAAACTCCAACCGTATGTGAATAATTAATTAAACTCTTTAATTTAAATTATTCACCATCCGTTAATTGACGAGCATTCCACTAAAGACTGTCAGCTGCACTCTTCGCACTACAAATATATTTCTATGTACATTGGATGTAACCAATCAATAGTATGACGACCCTTCACAAATTTCTCGTCAAGACATTAAGAATATCTTAAGGTATAAGACCAAGGAGTTCTCTTTGGAGAGTTTGATTACTTGTCTGAGGATTGAGGAGGAAGCCTGGAAGCAGGACTAGAGGGAGGAGGTAAACATTGTACTAGGAAAGTCCGTCTCATCTGTTGTGAAACCTGACCAAAAGCAAAAGAGAACCAAAATGAAAGGTTAGAATTATGGATCCAGCAACCAGAACAATAAGAAGAAATAGAAACCCTCTTTTAGAGAAATGGTGCAGTTTCTCTGCTTTAACTATAACAAACTTGAGCATATGGTTAGGAACTGTAGAAACAAACATCGTCCTGTTGAGCAGGCAAACCTGATAGAAGAGTCTTTAGTAGCCATGATCAAAGAAGTAAATGTGATCAGTGGCTCTGAGGGGTGGTGGATAGACACTGGCACTACCTCGCCATTTCTGTCATGACCTTCTTTAAATCTTATACTGAAACTAAAGATAAAACCATATTATGGGAGGATCACCACTCAAAGAAAGTTGTTGGAATCGGCGAGGTGAAACTAAAGTTTACTTCTGGGAAGGTTCTCACTTTGAAGGAAGTCCTGCACACTCTAAAGATAGGAAAGAATCTGATCTCAGGTTATCTCCTCAACAAGGCCAACTTCACTTAGACAATCGAGGCAAATTTATATGCCCTTTCTAAGAATAATGTATTCGTAGAGAAGACTTATGCAACCGATGACATGTTTAAATTAAATCTAAACTTAAATAAAACAAAATCTTTATTTATAGGTTGTGTTCATTAAATTTTGGCATGCTAGACTTTGTCTTATTAATAAAAGATCATTGCACCTTATTCTCCTAAAATAAATTGAAAAGCATAAAGAAAAAAAATAGAACTCTATCTGAATTAGTAGTTGTTTTTTGCTTAATTCAAGAGCTACATCTTATTGATGGGATGAAACTATCCTTACCTTGTGTTATGCCCTAAATAGAATACCATAATCTAAAAACACAACTTCACCCTACGAAGTTCTTAAGAATAAGAAACTTACTTTAGAACTTGGGGGTGTCTAGCCTTTATAAGAATACCTAACCTCAAAAGAAGAAAGCTTGCTAGTAAAGCCTATGAGTGTGTCTTTACAGGTTATGCTGTAAATAGCAAAGCCTATTGGTTTTATGAACTAGTAAACCAAGTGATCTTTGAGTGAAATGATGTTGAACTTCTTTGAGGATATATTTACTTTTAAATATAAGAATAGTGGGGGTTCGAGTTCTAGTAGTTTACCACCTAATAGATGCCTAACTCTTAATGAAGAAGTTGACCCAGAGCCTAGGAGAAGCGAAAGAACCAGAACTGAGGGACTTTGAAAACGATTTCCAGCCTATAACGTAGAAGAAGATCCTAAAAACCTAAAAAAAGTCATATCACTATATATGCCAACTTATGGCAAGAAGCTATAGATGATGAAATGAAATCTCTTGAGTCAAATAGGACTTGACACTTAGTAGACCTACCCCCGAGTTGCAAGGCAATAGGATGGAAGTGAATCCTAAGGAAGAAGCTTAGACCTGATGGACAATAGACAAGTTTAAAGCAAGGTTAGTAGCAAAAGCCTTTAGACATTTTTTGACACCTTCTCCCCTGTCACTAGAATTACCTCAATTCGTGTATGTTTATCTCTCACTGCCCTTAATAACCTTGTAGACATTGGATGGATGTAAAGACTGCTTTCCTAAAAGGTGAACTTGAGGAAGAGATTTACATGGAACAACCTGACGGCTTCATAGTCTATAGTTAAGAAAACAAGGTTTGCAAGTTAGATATAATCTGTTTATGGCCTAAAACAAGCTTCTAATCAATGACATGAAAAATTTAATAACCTAATCTTTTCTATTCAAAATCAATGAAAGTGACAAATGCATCTACTATAAGTTTGAAAACAATCTTTGCACGATCTTATGTTTATATGTAGATGATTTGTTAATCTTTGGATTGAACTTGTACGTTATAAATGATTTGAAATCTATATTGAGTGCAAACTTCGATGTGAAAGACTTAGGAGAAACGAGTGTAATCTTAGACATAAAAGTGGCTAGGTCTAAAAAGGAAATTTCTTTGGATCAATCTCACTATGTAGAAAAGATTATAAATAAATATAATTACTTTGAATGTAAACTAGCATGTACTCTTTATGACTTTAATGTAAAGTTGTTCAAGAACACTGGTGATAGTGTTAATCAATCTGAGTATGCGAATCATAGGTAGTCTCAGATATTTGCCTGATATAGCTTAGCTTATGTTGTAAGATTACTTTGTAGGTTTATAAGCAGACCTAGTATAGAGCATTGGAATGCTATAGAAAGGGTTATGAAGTACTTGAAGAAAACCCAGAAATTAGGATTATACTATAAAAAGTTTCTCATTATTCTGGACGAAGTTTGGTTCAAATCCAATAGTAGGTAGAACTTATTAGATACCACTAATGGCTATATTTTTAATATAATAGGTGGAGTTATCTCTTGGGAGTCGAAGAAACAAACTACCTTAGCCCAATTTACGATGAAGTCAGAAATGATTGCACTAGTAACAACTAGTAAAAAAGTAGGATAGCTTAGAAGTCTGCTATCAAAGATCCCCTATGGCAAAAATCGGTACCGACCATATTGATCTATTGTAATAGTTTTGCAGTAATTACAAAAGTTTAGAACCGTTATTACAAGGGAAAGAGATGACAAATACATTATAAGTGTTGGGATTGGTGTCCTAATTCTCCCGAAGTCTCGTTGTTTGTAATGATACACATTGTTTGATGAATAAAATAATTATTATTTCATTATGATATTTACTCATATCCAATTGTCTTATGTAAACTTAAGCATGTATATGTGATATATAAGTGGATCATGCCTTAAGTGATAACTTAAATAGGTCTGTAGTATAAGGATTAAGGTTAGATACCTGATCCTGGTGACACTATGGATACGACCTATTTTGTAGAGGTTTGAAGTGTTTTAAACTACTACAGATGGTAGATCTTGACCATTCATGTGGAGACGTGCGAGCAGGGGTGTCCTATACAAAGAGTTTGTATAAGACCGAACCACGAGATGACTAGACTATGTATATAATCTGTTTATACTAGAGACTTACATCTCACCTAAATGACCATAGGTGACATGACCTCAATTCTGAGTGTTTTAGGAACTCCTGCCTTTGAGGGTGGTCCTTTGATTAGTATAGGTGAGAGTGGCCAGATTGTCAACTTAACATGCCTACCTTTTTGGGGACTTGTCTGATCTGGGAGTTGGGAACTCAATCCACAAGATGGAATTCACTTCTTTCCCAAAGCAGGGATGAGTAGAGAGATTGCTCCCTTAAGGGCTGATTCTGGGCTTGAACATAATGGCCATAGCTTCTCTTTGGAAGAGAGGACTTAGTCATAGTAGGACTATGACTTATGTTCATTAGAGAGATCAGTGGTACTTAAGAAGTTAGATGTAACTACAGGGGCATAACGGTTATTGGCCGAGCTGTACTTACGAGTAATCTACAAAGGGTTGTTGTACTTCTGATTGGTTAAGATGGACACATAATATATTTGTGGTAAGGAGAGTTCAGTTGTCGGTCTTTAGTGGAGTGCCTGGAAGTTAACGAATGTTGGATCCCGTGGCTAAAGAGTTTAGTCAGTTATTCACATACCGTTGGAGCTTCGAGCAATATGTCCATAACGTCCCCTTGGTAGCTCAATGGATTTAGTTGAGGATCAGTTCATGGTGTTGATTTGAAATGTTCAAATTGACAATAAGTAATTCGATTATATATGATATGATCGTTATGATGTATGAGATACATCAAATGGCGGATTAATATAAATGAGATTTATATTAAGTACCATAGAATAGAAAAAGAGCTATGGTTTATATGTTCCATAAGATGAAATATTAAAACTAAAGTTATAATTATAGTATGATAAGTTGGTTATCATTTATATTTATAATAATATTAATTATTGGATAATTAAATCTTTTTCTCTAATAACCAATTGAGTGGGAGGTTATTGGTGGTTTCATGGTAACCGTGAGATAAATGAAAAATTGTTTTCCTAATTTTAGTAATGTTAAAAAATTATATTTTGAGATTTTCTCTCTCGAAATCTCATGTAACGGAAGTTGTCAAGTAAATAGAATTTACGAAGCGACAACTTGGAGCGAGCTAAACGATCGTGTAGTGTTTGTAGGCGACAGACATGCAGCTAAGCGATGAGTTAAATAATCGCTTGGCTTTTGCTAAACGATTGGACATCGACCTATACGATAGGTTCAGCCTTCTCCCACTTACTTAATCATTTACACGATTGTTGCTTTCTCCAACTTCTGCCTCAAACCAAGTCCATATAGAGCCCATCCTCTAACTTCTCACACCAAGAATACCAAGGTAACCTTCTTAGTGGTGTCATAACTCGACGCCGTCGAGGTTCTATGGAGGCTGTTCGTGACCGAGGCAATCGCTGAGTTCGAGTGTGTGGTGTTCGTGCAGTATAACGGTCGCATTGGATGAGTGTTCGAGCGTTCGTGATCAAGGAGCTTGGCGATGAGTCTACAAACGTGTGTAGATATCTCCTTGATTATTTGTATTTTCATACTGTAATTTCTGTAATGAATGCATAACCGTATGTTTCGTTTTATGACTATAATTGTTAAGTTCATATATAATTGTAATTTGGAATGATCTTTCTGTTGCTCATGAAAATCCTCGTGATTGATTTCCTTCAATAAGCATAGTACCACTAGAGAGTTCCTCATTACTGGTGCAGTTAGTGTGGATCACATAAGTGTTGGGGTTGATGCCCTAAATCTCGTAGGGTCTTATAGTTTGTAAACCTTGCATGAACAAACTTGTATGTGATTAATAATATTTGATATTTTATTCACTTTGTCTATGAAATATGTGATATTTTAGTTGCATTAAACACAAACCAATAAACTAACATCTAATGTTATCGTTGTAACTTAAACATGTATGTGGAGACATACAGGTAGATCATGTTTAAGTGATAACCTAAATGGTTCGTAGTAGATGGATAAGGTTGGATACCTTATCCTATTGACACTACGAGTATGGTCGGTTTTGTAGATGTTACAAATGTTGTAAAGTGCTACAAATGATCTGATTTTGATCATTCATGTGAAAATATGTGAGTGAGGATATTCTATACAAAGGAGTTTGTATAAGACCGAACCACGAAATGTTTAGTCTCATTATATAACATCGTTCATAATAGAGACTTTCATTTCACTAGGATGACCATAGGTAACATGACCTTAATCTTGAGTGAGTTGTGCACTCCTGCTTATGAGGGCGGTCTTTTGATTTGTATGGTTGAGAGTGGCCAGATCGTCGACTCAACATATCTACCATTTTGGGGATTTGTCTGATTGGGGAGCTGGGAACTCAGCTGTACAAAATGGAATTCACCCCTTCCCCGAAGTAGGAGTAAGTAAATAAATTTCTCTCTTAAAGGCTGATTATGGGTCATAAACAATGTGGCGCCACACCCTCTCCTAGCCAGAGAGGGGTTTAGTCATAGTGAGACTATGATCTATTGTTCATTAGAAGAATCAGTGGTACTTAAGGAGTTAAATGTAACTATAGGGGAAAAAAGGTAATTTGGCCCAACTATACTTACAAGCAATCTATGAAGGGTCATCGTACTGTTGATTGGTTATATCCAATGGACACAAAAACATATCTGTAGTGCGAAGAGTGTAGCTGTCGGTCTTTAATGGAGTGTCCGATAGTTAACGGATGGTGGATAATGTAATTAAAGAGTTTAATTAATTATTCACAATCCGTTGGAGCTTCAAGCTATAGGTTCATAAGGTCCCTTTGGTAGCTCAAAAGGATTTAGTTGAGAATCAGTTTTTTGGGTTAATTTGAATTGTTCAAATTAATAAGAGGGAATTTAATTATATATGATATAATTAAATTAATACAATTATATATAATATAATTAATATAATGTATTTGATACATTATAGTTTAATTGGAGGAATAAATATCTGAATGTGATTCAAATATATTTTCTATGAATGAGATTCATAGTTGTTAAATTTAATATAAATATGATTTATATTAAATGTCATAAAATAGAGAAAAATAACTATAGTTTATATTCTATATGATGTTCTATTAAAACTATAAGTTATGAATATAATATGATAAGTTGGTTATCATATTTATTATTTTGAATAATATTTCTATTTTCTCTCCAACCACTTTAGTGTGTGGTTAGTTGGTTTTTTGTGGCAAAAAGAGTAAAAAGAAATTAGTTTCCTTTTTCCTTCAACACAGTACACTACACGAAAATAGAAGAACCTATACGATAGAGTTTTTCACTACAGAATTGAGAAAATTCCTATATGATAGTTCTTCCTCATTATTCTTCCTTCTTCAAACTCACAAACTCCCTTCTAATCAAAATAGTTAGAGCTCACAACTCCTGGGTTCTCACCCGAGCATACCAAAGGTTTCAAGTAGTGGTGTCTTACTTTTGGTTCGTGGAGATTCTTGAAGAAAGTCTTCAAGGTTGCTATGTTCGAGTTTTATGACAGATTGAGGGATATACGAGAAGAAGTGTTATTCAAAGGTATAATCTCTTGAACTATATTTCTTATTTAAAAAGCATACTGTAATTTTGATTAGAATGCATAAACTGTATGTTTGTTGTAAATTCGTGTTTTCAATCTAAATGGAATTTGGACGATCCGTTTCCCGCTCAAGGTTCTCTTTAAAATGAGTTCCTTCAATAAGGACTGATGAGAACCAGGAAAATCCTTTGATGAAAGGATTAGCCAGAGAGAAGGTTTACAAAACCTCATAAAGGATGAGACTCATGCCTGTAGAAAGATGAATCATCTGTGAAGAAAACTCAACCTGTAGCTGGAGATACCAAGAAATAGGTTCATTGGGTAATAACTAATCATAAGTGATATGAAGTGAATCATGCTAAAATGAACATATAGTTCCCTTCTTTCTATGACCTAGAGTCTGAACATGATATCGTGAAGCGTAAGAAAGGTTGAACTTAGTTCTTAATGAGATCTATACTTGATGTCAAGAGTACCTTGCTACAAGAGTACTCTTGAAGACTCACCTATATAAATGTGGAAGTGTGGGCCGCTTCTTATGCAATTTTAGGCAAATTCTCTAGAGCATTCACTAAATCGAGATACACGTGCTAGTCCTTAAAGCACGAGCTTTTGAACTACGTCCTAATTGAAGGATCCTTGTGAAGGGTCTGCATAAGTGCAACTCCTCTGTCTGGCGCAAACTAAATCAAACAAGACATGAGTTGAGTTGAGTATGGAACGCAACCGAGGTTGGATGCCCGCATGACACACATAGGGATAAGCCAAAACGAAGAGCGTAACCAGGTTCAACGCCGCATTCGAATAAGTAACCGTACAATCTTGAATTGTTTTGAACGAACGCATTCTCAAGAGCTGAACGCAAGGTTGCGGAGAATGAGTAAAAAGTTTTTGAGCAAAGGCTTGCCAAATTTCAACTTAGAAAAGATCTCTTTGAAGACGCAGCCAAAGTAGAGGAGAGCATTGCAGCCATGGTTAGAGGTACGAGTTAATTATATTCTAAGAGGCTAGTCATTGCAAAGGAACGACAGAAGGTGAGGTAAGAATTTCTTAAGTATGACGCATGCTTGACGACAAGATTGATTCTAAGTTTGGGGCTGTGATAACTTATGAGCATTTTATTTAGAATTATGAGGGCTAACAAGTAAAAAATGCAGTGATAATACTTAGAATTTATGAAAAATTAAGTTTTGCGTCAATTAGCACCTAAATCCTCACTGACCCAATATTATGCGTTTCTTTGTGCAAAAGTGTATTTTTGTAGCTATCGCAGGAATCAAACGCATGCGTTGGAAATAAGCACTCGCAATCAAACGCATATGCTGAAGCCAGGCGAATGCAAAGACAAACGCATGCGCTGAAAACCGAGCTATTGCATAGACGAATGCATGCGATGATCGCATGCGTCCATCGAATGGAAGTTGCGATGATCAAGCGAATGCGGTAATCACTTGGAGATTGCGGCCACGGAGTGATAACCATAATAGAAGATCGCAAGATGGGTAGAACGTGTTGATAACTTCAGCTGAATCAAGCTTAGACGAATACCTTGGGAGTATCAACGAGATAAGACGATGTGACAATGCCCATACCACGACAAAAGCAGTAGTGAGCCATAACGAAATCATGATAGCTGTCGGCGTTTAAACTCTATAAATAGCCCCTTGGACCTTCATTTCAAATCATTTGAACTTCTGCCTCAAGGCAGAGGTTTGCGATCATAGATGAGAGTTTGAGCAGGATTTTCAGTGAGAATTCTTCACCTCCATAAACCAAACCGAGTGACGACCGGAGCTTTCGCCGGAGATAGAGCTCGAGAGAGACATCTCCACCATTCATCTATGACACCACCGGCAGCCTTGACGCAGAGTCCTTCATTTCTCTTCTAACCTCTGTATTTTATTATATTTTAGCTTAAGATATTAAGACATTTTGAAATTAATGCATCTCTTGATTCCTTCAATGCCATCTTCTTCATCATCTTTATCTCTATCATTGTTTATCTTCAACGTTTATTTATCAAAGGCGATCACATACTTAATCGTGTAGCCAAGAGATAGGATGCATGTAGCAACCCACCGAGAGGTGTGCATTATGCGAGTATAGTGAGTTAATCCTCATTGCTTGGTGAAAGACTGTAGCAACGCTTGTCTATGGGTTGTTGTATTGCTTGTTTATAAGTTAAATAGTTTTGTCTAACTGCCTGAGAAGGTAAGAGATGGAATGCACTAAAGCAAAGTATGCATTGTTCCTAGAGATAGACACAATCTTGTGCTCGACGCAACCATGCACTATAGAGATAAAGTCATGTGGCTGACCACCGAGAGGTATGCGATGCGTTAGTGCGATGAGCTAGGATTACTCGAGCGATTTAAGATAATAAACATTTACTATGCGTTAACGGTTGTTATGTATCTACCAATTCTCATCGCAAGTCTCCTATTGCTCTATCTGTTTAGTTAGGAGTAGGAGTAGTGTGTATATCCATTAAAATTATTCTTTTTATTTTTATTCATCGCCTCAAACGCATTACTTCACAAGCATTATTGAGTGACACGTCCCTGTGTTCGACCTCAGATTACCCGAGAAACTTGCGTTCGCGTTATGCTTGGCGTGAGTGTAAGAAAACTTGTGATAGGAACGCGTGGTCATTGCATACCAAATTAATGCATTATCATTCCGACGCATGACCTCAAACGCATGGGCGTAAACGCATAGCTTAAGCCATGTCTAATGCATGATTGCGTGCACAACCACATCCGTCCCTAGTTTTCCTTCCAATAGCAGCGGAAGTAGATCGTCCCAATTCTGAAAAATTTATAGAACGTAATTTTACAGAGAAATAAAACAGATCATGCATTTAATTAAACAAAACATATATCATGCTTGAGAAACTAAGAAGAGAAAAAAGGGATAGAAAACTTACCCTTGAAAAACCTAATCTTCACGTTTCCCCTTCATTGTGAAAAACACGAACACCAAAAAGGCACTACCACAAAAGCAACCTCGGTATTCTCTGGATGATAATCCAGGAGAAGTGAGCTCTGACTATTTTGGTGAAGGAATGAATTGAGAGAGGAGAAGAAAAGAAAAAACAAGGGAAAGCCTGAGATATCAAAACACTAAAAAAGGGTTTCTTTCTTTCTTTTCTTCACCACACAGAGAAGAAGAAAGTGTAACCAACTAACATACACGATCTAGAAAGAAAGAGGGGGAGGGAGTTATAACTCCCCCCAAATAACATTAATTCCAAAATAAATAAAATAAAATAAAATAATTAATTAATTTAATAAATGATTTAATATATATTCATATGATAACTACCTCATCATATAATATATATTAAACTATATGTTATACCAAATATAACATACATTTATCTCACCAATAACTTTTAATATAAATCACATTTATATTAATTTTAATATATGAATTCAATTCATATAATTAATATTTGAATCATATTCAAATATTTATTTCCTATCATAAATCATTGATGTCAATGTCTACTAATTGATTTTTTAAAAAAATTATGAAGTAAAATTTTAATTTTAAAGTGATGAAAAATAGTTAAACTTAATTGATTATAATTCTTTTGATTATTCTAAATTTATCAACATATATTTAATATTAAAATCGATGTTGAAAATGTAAATCTTGAAATTTAGGGAACAAATTAAAACAAAACTCAAATATCAAGAGAAGAATTATATAACATTTTGAAATCTAAGAACTAAATTGAAACGAAACTCAAAACTTAAGGATTAAATGTGCAATATTTTGAAACCTAGGGACCAAACATAAATTAGATCCAAAATTTAGGGACAAAAAATGTATTTTTTCCAATTGTTTTTTACTTTTATATATTCATGAGTGTCTGATCAAAATTTGAATGTGTATTTTCGTGACAAATGTTTGGCTCTACCATATTTGATAAAAATTAGAGGATTACCTCATATGATTTCAAAATTTATGTAGATGACCATTATGATTCTTAGAGAAACTCATAAGATATTAAATTTTATGTGGGGACTCGTAAAGAAGACAACAACATTAGTTAGAGCGTTTCAATGCCGTCACGAAGGCAACACGATGCTACAAAGATGTCCTTAGTGCTATAGGCACTCGATTAATGTCAAGAAATTGTACATATTGATGTGCCTTGGTACTACGAGTTTCTTTTTATATGCAGCTAGCATAGAGGAAAGAGTTGTAGAGCGCTGTCAACAGCCATTCCTTGTTAAGTAGCCATTGTTTGTGAGAGATTAAAAGTCAGTTAAGTAATTATGAGTTGTTTAGTAAGTCAGGGAGATCATTATTGTAATGCTCATCTTATAGAAAAACTTACGGTTGTGAAAGACTGGATAGTCTCTAATTGGGTTTGTTTATAACCTGTTTTGAATCATTCTCTTAAGCATTTATTGGTCACAAGACATACAAATAACATCCAAATTTTACTTTTCTTTCATTCTTTCTTGTTACATGAATTATACCTTAGATGTAACCACCCGAGTTTAAGAGAGGTACACGAATGAACTAATATCACATCCGAATGAGAGGGATCCTGAGGACATGAAAGTATGGTTAAGAAAGACTTAAAAGAATTGAAAGTTACTGTCTATATCAACAAGGTGCACCTTCATTTTCGGTGGCTCAATCATAGGAACTCCAAAGTTAAGCGTGATCTCTTGGAAATTTTCCTAGGATGCATTCGAGTGAGGATAGAACATGTTGAAAGGACCCATATTGATTTGTAGGGACAACTTTCACTTGTAGAAGCATTCAAGATATGTAAATACAACCTAGTTAGGTTGCAGGGGCGTAGGGGGTGTAGGGAAATGCCAAGACCACCACGTGCTGAATCTAGATTCCAAATCCTGACATTGGAATACATATATTTTCATTCATATTATCTATTTAGGGTTGTCCAAGGCATATATTTTCATTCATATTATCTATTTAGGGTTGTCCAAGGCATATATTTTCATTCATATTATCTATTTAGGGTTGTCCAAGGCAACAACCAAAGTTCATGAGTAGACCCAAGCCTAAAATGTACTAGGAAAGAGCATAGGAGAGCGTCCAAAAAAGGAAATGTCAACACCTCAAAGCTTGGACCGACAAAGCAAGTCAGTAAATGTATACCAATTGAGAAATAATTGAGTTAATGGTAAACTAGCACCATGCAATCTCGAGTGCCAAAAACATCACTGACACTCCTACCATCACATGCAATAGTGGACATTGTCAAAGGATTAGCTAATAAATAGTCCGTTCAACGACCCAAAAAGGAAAGAGTTAGTAATCTCCAAAAATGAAATTGGATTTTTTTTTTTTTTTTTTTTTTTTTTTTTTTTTTTGTAGTTAGTCACTCTTCATACTAACTTAAGCATCAAAGTATAGTAAGTTTAACACTATATTGGAGCAAAGATCTCTTATGCTGATAAAGTCAAACATCGAAACTAAACTAGAGAGAAACGAACCAAAAGTCAAAGCCACGCACAACACAATCCAAGGTGGGCGAGATCAACATTACCCAACCATTTAACAATAATAACCATAGCCAAAAAAATTATGCCCTCATGGACGAAAATGAAATTTAAACAAAAAGAAAATTGATAGGCTAACTGCATAGAGTAAAACTCAAGTCAAGAATACACAAAAGTAGAAAAATATATTATGAACATTTGACATTAATTCTTATATTTAACCAAAACAAAATTACTATATTCAAGGGTACCAATTTCTAAAAGAAGATGGCAACAAAAATTAATAAAATAGCTACCCAACATTGCTTCTTACTTTCCCCTATTTATTCTACAAACACTCCACATCTCAAAATAACAGGAAGATGAGATGAGAAAAGAAAATACCAACCATACAAATTCAGGGTGTAATGAAAGCCTAAATTATCTTTTACCCTTCTCTCCTTCCCCAATTCTAAAGCTTCTTTTTTACAACTCAAGAGGGAAAAATAAAAAATTTACCACCTTCAAAACTTTCTTCGAAGGGGCTATATGTGTCAAGAAACCAATGCTAAGCTGAAGCTGATTACGAGATTTGTTGTAGCAATCATCTCTTTCCGATGTTCGAAAATCTCCGGGCAACACCGAACACAACTGCTTTTGTTAAGAGGCCATGATCGAGACTGCAAGCAAGGGCGATTGCTCCACCGACCATAAGAAGCTTTGGCAAGTTCTTTCCTGTTGGTTTTTCAGAGGGCTCCTCCAAGCTTTTGTCATCTGAGGAATCATCAGATGCATCTTCTGAGCATCTCAAATAGTCAGTACTGACCTTTGTGTTGATATTAGCCATCAGAGCACAGTTTGAAAGTGGGGCTTCAGACGCTCTGTGCTTTTGATATGCATGTAAAGCGGGATCGATCTTCTTCACGGCTCCCCACATCCCCTGCCTGACTCCGAGCTTTGCAATTTCCCATGGAATACCCATGTCTTCATAGTGAAATAGTAACACCTCACATGCAGTCAGCTGTCCGTTCCCTTTTTTCGACTCAACTGTTCCATAAATGAGCAGAGCAAGAACTCTTTAGTTGCAATTTTATATTAGAAAAGTAATTTTAAACTGAAAGCTTATTCTACGATGAAAATGATGGTCAATAAATTAAAAATAAGCAAGAAGACTTAAGAACTTAGCTACCTGCACGGATGCACCAACTTGAATAGTAAAGGTCGACGCGTTTTGGCTTGTTCTGTCTAGGTATTGAGGAACAAGGTACACCCTAAATCAAGAGAAACCAAGAAAAAGTATTACTTCCTGAAAATCGAGTTTTAAACGTGCAAGTATTTATGCACAATAAAAAACTAATCACAATCTAACCAGAAAATACATAAGTGCAGCTATGTCTAAATAACCAAACTTCAACAAGATTCTCATGGAAGAAACTAGAAAGAAAAAACCAAAACAGAACAAAAGACAAACATGGAGAGATAGGTCCACCGGCATAGTATGTCTTACCTTCGTCACACAATAATATGACTGTCCTGATTCCCAGATTCTTCGTCCGATCACGTATTCTCGATCACTACAGAAGAAAGGGAACTGCAGGAACAATAAATCAAGGAGAAAACAATAAAAAAAAGATTAAAATTTTGGGAACAAACACAGACAAGAGTGAAAAGAAACAAATTTCACTCACCTTGCGCACCCAATGGACAGTCATGGTTCCTGTGGTAGAACAATCCTCCAAAATTTGAGCACTTATAAGCATATCATCCCATTTCAGTCTGAATTCATCATCCCAAAAGAAGTCCCTTACCATCTGAGGGGTTGCATCCTCAAAAACTGTTCGACTTCGGTATTGCGGAGGCCCCATCTGGCAAAACAACAAGAAATAACACCATCATATATTAGAGAAAAAAACTCAACACAAATGTCTTCATTATGAAAAATTGGTTACAAACTGAAAAGGGCTACAAACACAAGGGACTATAGTAATGTAATGGATAGCTAGCTAGCTACCTCAGGGTCTCTCCGCCATGCTTGATAGCTCATGGTGGCGGTAGAACGATCCATCATTTGAATCCATGAAGGGCCTCCATCTTTCTCCTCAACAAGCCTATATAAATTCTTTAAATCCTCCTCGGTTAACTGGGCTGGTTTTTCGCCTTCTAGTTTCGATGAACTGTGGTTACGGATATGTATTAGCGATTAAATATATCATATCATACTCTATCAGCTTAAACTATAAAACAAACTCCGGCATTGAAACAGTCCTATACTTCTTAGTTTTTACCTTTTCAATCAATGCTAATAGACACTCAACTAGTTTCCTTACAGTTTCCAACATTATGGTGATAGGCATATGTCTAAAGAAACCAAATAGCCCATAACCTAATAGCTTAAATTTCAAGTTCAATGCTACAAATAAAAATTGTCAAAGGGAAACATAGACGTTTAAATCAAACACAGAATCACAAAATGAATTTCAAATTCGAGTGTCGTTCTTGTTTTTGATGAAATTAAAAGCAACAGACCTGGAGATGGAAGCGGTAGGTGAGCCAGCTAGAATTTCTTTTTCATCCCCACAATTTGACGTTAAATTCAAGCATCTGGGCAGCTGAATTTTCAAAGAATTCAATCTAGAAATCGATCCAACAAAGCAAGACGACGGCAAATTACCCTTCAACTTGGAAGAATTGAACAAATCCCTTCCAGAATTCGCCCATTTAGGTTTCCAAATCCATCCCACCAACACCCCCACAATAATTCCCACCCACAAACGAGCAATAAACATCAAAACCTTAAACACTAAATCGTAGGCGGCTGTGGGAGCCTCCGCCGTCTCCAAAACGTACGAATCCACCGCCATAGCCCCCCAAAATCAAGAAAACGAAATGACCCACAAAGTCAAATACAAAGATACGAAAGAAAAACAAATTTGGGTAAATGGGTTTGAAGGCAAACAAGAAACAGAGAACAGAATCGAGAAGAACCAAGAGAATCAAACCAACTGAGAAACGGAGTAAGAAACGGAAAGGAATTGATAGAAAACTAAGAAAGAATACCGGGATTCGGATATAGTTCTATTTATCCCCCTTTTTTTCCCTCTTAGATTCTTCGAAGGCGCAACAGAAGATCAGAAAATGGATAAGAATCCAGAGATAAGCGGTGAAAAGAAGACGCGCCCTTGTAAGGACCAGATAAATTTCTCTGGTTATAGAGAGAAACCAAAACAAATCAACTCTAAATATCTCTCGTTTCTCTTTGCTTAAATATAGAAAGTCACAAAAAGGGATACAGAAATGAAGGATTTTGGCCGAACTTGGGCTGAAAAGCCAGATGGGTATGGTCGGTCGCTCTCTAAATCGCCATTAAAATGGCTATTCCAATTTCCAAGATAGCGATCGATCGTGTTTTCGTCACCGCGTTTGTATTTTTCACGTTTTTGAAACTCTTACTTTCTTCTTCTACCTCCTTTTTCAACTCTAAATTTTTTTTGACTAAAATTTGAGTCGTATTGTATTAGTGTGTGTTTTTGGCGGATTAATAAAGATGGGATTTTTCTTTGATCGTATAATTTATTTTTGCTTAAATTGAGAGCTGAATTCTCCCCTTTTTTAAGGGTTAGCACATTTTTTCCACTTGAATTGAATAAGGATAAATCTATTGATCGTTGTAGTTGAATAATTCTTGTGGATAGTCAGATTGAACTTTGTCGGTTATTAATAGATAAATTGTTAAGTTACAAATTTCTATCTCTTGAGTTTTAGTTGAATTATCGACTTAGTCACAGATGTTTCGAAACTTTCGATTGTCATTTTGTTTATCCTTATCGATAATGTAGATAACACTTATCATAGAGCAAGTTCAGTATCATAATTGTAATTTTTTTAAAAAGAAAATTTGAACTCTATAAAGATGTCATATGTATTGATATGAGCTTCGTTTAAACTATAGTTGCGTTATAAATTTGATGAGGAAAGCATATTAGCTAAGTAGATATAACTATAAAGTCATTAGCTAAAGTTATAATTTAATATAAAAATGTATTATATCTATTTTCAAATTTTATTCATCTAATAAATAAGTTTGAATACCAATATTTATTTTGATTCTTAAAATTTTTAAGGTCCTTTTTAGTTTGTGATCTAAAACTTTATTTTAAAAAACAAAGAATTATGTAGAAAACAAAAATAAATTCTTCTTTTTCACAATATCCAAAATTTCATTTGGTTCCAATTTAAAATTTTGAAATTTGAATTCAAAATTCAAAATTTGTATTTGGTTTTGAATTTGAAAATGCAAGAGAAATTAGTTTATGTTTGGTAAAATTCATTATTTCTTGATAACAATAAAAAACTAATATACCATTTTGTTATTATAATTCATTTTTATTGTTAATAAGGGGAAAAAATAGTCTAAATAGATTATATGATGAAGAAAAGTTTTTCGATTTGTTGGAATATAAGTGATAAATTGCATAAGAGAATAAATGAATTCTTTCTAAGAAAATAATATAAATAATATCCATCAAGATAAAGTAAAAAAAATTCTTTATCCAAAAAACATATCGAACACATTTGTAGAATTAATGTTGATAAGATCTTAACAAGTTAATTTAGGGATATTATTTATCTTCATTCAAATATTTTACAATTAAAAAAAAAATCTCTTCACTAAAAATTAATGAGAGATACAATTTGTAAATAGAAGTATGCTTCTCAACATTGAGGAAAGATTTGTAATATTGAATTTGTAATTTTTGTAGACCATATAAACGTGATTTTCAAAAAGTGTATTGTGTATTCATGATTTCTAAAAACAAATTTTTAAAACAAAGAAAACGACAATTTATCGTTTTTGAAACTAGGGTATTTTAAGGGGTTGTTTTTTGAAATAAATATACCAAACATGTTTTTCATTTTTTTTCCTCATATTTTTTATTTTTGAAAACATAAAAACGAAAATAATCATGAATCAAATGGGTCTAATTTTCTCTTCTCCCAAAAGTCACAACCCCTTAAAATGAGCAAAAGATAGGTCATGTTTTTCCAACATAAATGAATAGAAATGCATCATTAGTCTGCAAAGATTAATTCTTTGAAACCTATTCAAAGTCAAAATCTACCTTATTTTAGATCTATTTTATTCCAAAAGATAAGTAAATGTATTTTCTATCAATAGTTAAGATTGACTAGAAAATTTAAATGAAGCAAATGTACATACTAAATTCCCAAGAAAGTAACTAAAAGCTAAAACTATTATATATTTTTAAAAATGAGAAATTTTAGTGACTAGCAAAGAATTTAAATATTGAAATAAATGAAAATAGTAACCAAGATAACTATTTTTTATAAAAATCACAACATGATAGTAATAATTTGAATTCATAAGCAAAATTTATAGTATTCAAACAAAGTACAAAAAATTCTTTTTTATATGGTAAATATAATTTTATTTGTTTAATTAGGCTGCTCCTTGAAGATCACACATTGATAAAGCCTAAAGGGTTTGAAAATATGAATAGAAAGAAATAGTGGTTTTGAAAAACCACAACTTGACCTATGAAACACATTAAATATTGAAGTTTGTTGGTGGAATGTTAAGCTCTTATTGGATATAATTAATGTTGTAATTAAATAATAATTAGACTTAGTCTTCATTTCTTTGAACACCAACATGATTAAAACCAATAACTCATTTTTTTTTTCAATCCTTTTCACTTTTTTGCATGAAAACCACATGGGTTGAAGATCCATAATATTTGTGGTAAATTGTATTGTGATTTTTTTTCCTTCTAAAAAAAAGACAAGATTTGTAAGAATTTTGAGAAATAATAATTTGCAAGGTAGAAAGATCTTGCCAAAATAACCTTGAAAAGCTTGATTATTATAAAATAGAATTGTAACTTAGATGTTTTCTTCTAAATAATTTAGATTTCAACCTTATCTTGGAATAAATTATGAATACTTTGCCTAATTAAAGTTAGATGTATGGTATATAGTTACAACAGTTATATATATATATATATATATATGAGATTATGATAATTTATCTTACAGAAAGAATAGAATTATATTTATGGGTCAATCTCTTCGTATTAAAAATGTTATTAGGGCGGGGAGGGGGACCTATGATGGCTTTTTCATTCTTGTCCTTGCAAATTTTACCCAAAAAATAAAAGGTTTACTTTATTGTGGCTTTTATTTTTTTAAAATATTAACCTTTCAAATTCTACCTAAAAAATAAATCATATTAATGTACATGTTGTCTTAATTATACAATAAAAATCTCGCAATTTATAAGCTTAAACCTAGTTCAACTAGTTAAGATATATGGTTCAACGAATAAGTGAAAGGTTAGAATCTTTTGTTTCACTATTTATTATTAAAATTAAGAAAAAATACTTTATTTTATTATTATTATTTTTTTTTTACAAATAGTCAATATTCAAGAGCTGAAATGAAAATTTTCCTTAAATTATTTGTGGTCACAATGACATAACCTTTTCTTTCAACTTCTCAAAGAAAGATGAATTTCAAAATTGTGAACTTTGGTCACTTTCGTAGCTTTTTCCATCACACAATATTTATTCCTGCTACGAAGAAAGAATAATAGACACGAAACTATATATATTCATATTAAAATATTTTATATTGTTTAGGTTAAATGATAAGTTGTGGCCTCATTTGGTGATCATTTACACCTAATTATTTTGTTTTTAAAAATTAAATTTATGAACACTACTTCGACTTCCAAATTTCTTCCTTTGTTATCTACCTTTCACCAATAATTTAAAAACCAAGCCAAAATTTGATAATTAAAAAAAAAAAAAGTAGTTTTCAAAAAGTTGTTTTTGTCTTTAAATTTTGATTAATAATTCAACTATTGTATTTAAGAAAGATACAAATCATTATAAGAAATGTGGATGAAATAGAGTTAATTTTAAAAACAAAAACAAAAAATCAAATAGTTACCAAACGAGACTTTAGTTTTTTGTTTTTATTTTTGAAAATTAAACCTATTTCATCAACATTTTTTACAATGATTTACATTTACAATGGTTGAATTCTTAAACAAATTTTAAAAACAAAAATAAATTTTTGAAAGCTGTTTTTTTTAATTCTGAAAATTTGACTTGATTTTTTTTATTCTATTGGTGAAAAATAGATAATAAAGGAAGAAATTTGAAAATGAAAATACGGTCGGTAGGCTTAATTTAGAAAAATAAAAACAAAAGACATAGTAATTACCAAATATGATCTCAACTTTTAAGTTTTGTGCCTGATATCTATTTAAATAGGTCCCTTTAACTTTAGTTTCATGTCTATGGGCGTCTAAATTTTAAATTTTGCATTCAATAGATCATTAAATAATGAAGAATTTTTTTCTTTCGCAACGACATTTAATTGAAATTCAACTTAGAGATATTGAAGACAAAATATAAATAAATACTCGCAACTCAAGCAAAAAGGTCCCCCAGGAGATGAGCGGTCCTGGAAGACATTTTAAAATTATCAAACCTAATAGCTATTCAATTGAATTTTTGTGTTTATTATTAAACCATCGTTTATTTATATATATAGTTGTTTCATGAAATTTAAAAAGTATAGATAGGTCAAAGATTTATTAAACACCAAATTTAATATTTCTATTTAAAATTTAGAGAAATATTAAATATAAAATTAAAAGATTAAAGACTAACCAAACACTTTTCAAAGTTAAAAAAGATTAATTTATAGTCAAGAAATTGTTTTTAAATACAGAAAAATGAACCAACTTATTTATAAATATAATAAAATATCATTGTCTATTGTGAAATATAGCAAAATATCATTATTTATTGTCTTGATACACAGTGACATTTTGTTATACTTAAAAATATTTCTAGCAGTTTACCCTTAAAAACAATTACCCCTTATTAAATATTAAATTAAAAATTCAAGACAAACTAAACATTTTTAAAATTTAGGAACCCTATTTGACATAAACATGAAAGTTGTGCGAAGATGAGCTTAAGTCAACCGTAATTGACATGACTTCATTTTTAGATGTCAAAGGTTCAATCTTCTATCTCCGCGGTTGGTATTAAGAACAAAAGGTTTAAAGATTAATTTAACTTGTAATTTAGATATTCATTTAACTTATAACAAATGAGCATTATATTGTGTTATATTTAGGGGTATTCAGAAAATCCGATGACCCGAAAAAACTAATCAACCCAACCTAACCCATGTGATTTGAGTTAGGTTATCAACTCATTTGAGTTGGGTTGGGTTCAAATAAATGGTACTCAGTCCAAAGGCTCTTCTCCTATGCGACAAAGGGGTGGTACTTTTTCAGATTCTTTTGTTTAGTTTTCTAAGTCAATTAATGAAAATGATGTGGTTATTGTCTGAAATAAGCCTCAAACCAGAATTGGCCATCGAAAGATTCCTCCAAATGTCTTTATTGTTCCAATTGACGAGATATCTTTTCATAGTGAGGATAACGTTATGCATTGGAAGTATGTGATGCAACACCGTATTGCTGACAAGAAAACTCTCTCTGATCAGACCAAATCCTTTCTGAAAATTATGCATCTTCTTCAACATGTTGGTCTTCTTAATATTATTTTGGACCTTGGTCATTTTTGTCCTCAATTATTGAGAGTTTATTGTAAATTTGCCCTCTAAGTTTGATGATCCTGGCAGTCCTGATTATCAGAAGGTCCACATTCATGGTCATTGCTTCTCTATTTCTCTTACCTCTGTTGATGCATATCTTAGGCGTGAAGAGTCTTCTTCGTTAGGTGCTGCTCATTCTTCCACTGAGGAGCCCGTTATAGAACTAATTGGCGACACTCGTTCTTAGTGGCCTGAGTCTAGTCAGTTATCTGCTTCTATGCTTACTGTCAAATATGTTATTCTGTTTCACATTGGCGTTACAAACTAATGTCTTTCTACACATGGCTCCAGTCTCTCCCCTTCTCTTGCTAGTCTTTTATATCAAATCAGTATTATGTCTACTTTCAATTTTGGAGTTTTTGTGTATAATCAGCTTTAAGGCATGTTGATTCGTTTGCCATTAAACTTTCGATTAGTCTTCTAAGACTTCTCTATAGTATTCTTCTGTCTCAGAGCCCAACAATTCTTGGCCCCAATGATGCGTTTAGACCGGCTCCCAAGCTCCTTAATCTTAGCTACAAAATATTTCAGGGTACTTATGTCCCTGACATTGTGCTCAACATTCGGTCTCCCAATGAAGGATCTCAACCGAGAGTTCCATGAGCGTGTTCAGATAGCTCCAATTTCACAATGACTAAAATAAAAAAGATATACATTCAACACATACAGTTATGCACATTATTCTAATTATCGGCATGCTCTGAACACAATAAATAACAAGGAAAGGGTTCATACCAGTTGAAGACTCTCTTCGCACTTTTGAACCCAATGCAGCGGAAACCCTCCAACAGATTTACCAACACCCGACGGGTATGTCGACTGCAACAGCACGATCAGTATGAACACGAACACTGCAGCGGAGAAAATACCACCGCTAATGAACCCCGAGTATTCTCGGTATGAAAACACAAAGAGTGGGCTTTGGTGAGTTTGGTAGAGGATGGAGGACAACGAGTCGTGTAGACGATAAGCAAGTGGGAGAAAAAATTGTGCTATCGTATAGCGGAAGTGTTTATCGTATAGAAGAGTTACACGATCGTGTAAGAAAGGTTGAACGATCGTTTAGGAAAAACATATACGATCGTTTAGAGAAATCGTGAGGTTGACGATCGTTTAGACGGAAGACAACTGAATCGTAAAGAAGAGGAATTTCGCTTACCAATGTAATAGTCGAATAGAAAAGACTTGGTTTATAATCTAGCTATTATCGTATAGGCTCTCGCGATCGTTTCACGAATTCTTTTTGGGCAATAAAAAAATTATGAATGCACTATCCAAAAAATGAAAAACCTTTTCTTTTTTTAACCCGTCGGTTGCCATAACCAACGCTGCCCACTACCCACGTCCGAACGTGGAAGAATTGGTTAATTATCATATAATTAATCAATTAATTAATTAATTAATATAATCATATTATATTTATATCCTATAGTTTGATATCACATATCTATTATAGTATTTTCTCTTCTACTTGATATAAATCATATTTATATCTAATTTCCTCCAAAATAATGTATCTCATACATTTAACCAATTATATCATATATAATTGATCTTGTCAATTTGAACATTTTAAATTAACCCAAAAACTGGTTCTCGACTTTATCCAAGCTACCTAGGGGACTTAATGGACCTGTGGCTCGAAGCTCCAACGGTACGTGAATAGCTAACTAAACTCTTTAGCCACAAGATCCACCATCCGTTAACTGTCAGTGATTCCACTAAAGACCAACAGCTGAACTCTTCTTATCACAGACATATTTATGTGTCCATTGGATATAACCAATCATGAGTATGATGACCCTTCAAAAATGCTTGTAAGTATAGCTGGGCCAATTTACCGTTTTGCTCCTGTAGTTACATTTCACTTCTTAAGTACCACTGATTCTTCTAATGAACAATACAACATAGTCCAACTATGTGTGAACACCTCTCGGGCCAAGAGAAGGTGTGTGGCGCCACATCGTCCAAGCCCGGAATCAACCCTTAAGGGAGTCATTTATCTACTTACCCCTGCCTCGAGGAATGAGTGAATTCCATCTTGTGTAGCTGAGTTCCCAGCTCCCAAATCCGATGAATCCCCAAAATAGTAGGTTTGAATCGGCGACCTGGCCACTCGCACCCATACAAATCAAAGGACCACTCTCAATGGCAGGAGTTCCCAACTCACTCAGGATTGAGGTCATGTTACCTTTGGTTATCCTAGTGAAGTGAAGTCTCTGTCATGAACGGTATTATACAACGAGATGTTGACACTTCGTGTTCAGGTCTTATACAAACTCTTTGTATAGGATGCCCCCGCTCGCATGTCCCCAACATGAATGATCAGGATCAAACCATCTGTGACAAGTCACAACACTTATGACCATTCCACAAAGCGGGCCGCGCCCGTAACATTACCAAGATAAAGTTTTCCTCCTTTATCCATTTACTATAGACCATTCTAGTTATCACTCAAGACATGATCCACTTGTATGTCACCACATACATGCTTGAGTCACATACAGATAACTAGGGATTTTATGTTAATTGGTTTGTGGTAAAGTAAATAAAATAATTAACTGAGCAAAAAACAAGATGTGAAGTAAATATCATATTTTAACAACACAAGTGTTCCTACATATTGTTTACAAACTACAGGACACGAGACTTTAGGACATCAATCCCAACAATCTCCCACTTGTCCTAAAGTGAAGTGGGGCGTATAAAAAACTTAGTACAAAATAATAAACTAGGGCATAAAAGCCAGTATAAGAAAATCTCCCACTCGCCCTAGTCCAGCCGCGGGCGATCATGTAGACCCATGCTCCGTAGGTGACCTTCAAACACTGTAGCCGTGAGAGCCTTCATAAATGGGTTAGGGACATTGTGCTCCGAAGCGATCTGCGTGACGATCACGTCCCCTCGATGCACTATCTCGCGGATCAGATGATACTTCCACTCTATGTGTTTGCCGCGCCGGTGACTCCTTGGCTTCTTGGAGTTTGCCACTGCCCCACTATTATCACAATAAAGGGTAATGAGCCTAGACATATCTGGAACAACTTCCAGGTCTGCTAAGAACTTCCTGAGCCAGACGGCCTCCTTAGCAGCTTTGCAAGCTGCTACGTACTCCACCTCCATAGTGGAGTAGGCGATGCACCCCTGCTTAGTGCTTCGCCACACTATAGCTTCTCCGTTAAGAGTAAAGACTGACCCTGATGTGGACTTGCGAGAGTCTTTATCAGTCTAAAAGTTAGAATCCATGTATCCTGTAAAGATCAAATCCCTCGAACCATACATGAGCATGTAGTCCCTCATTCTTCGAAGGTCTTACTCTTCAATTCAAGATTGCAGCTCTTCCTGGGAAAATTAAAATCACGCTGGTCCGGTCCCTTCATCATTAAAGAAATATTTTCACATGGTGCGGTGGAGCTGATCACTGAGGATGGTAGCTGGACATTTAAGGTTAATGGACAACGAGTTAAAGCATATTGCGGAGATGATTTTCAGTCAGAAAAAGTCTCCGTGAAGTTGAAAAGACCCGGACTACCCACCTACATGATTCTTGAACACTTATCCCTTCTTTACTTTAGTTTTATTTTAGCTATCTGAATCTTACTTAATTTCTTTCTCTAAAAAAAAAAAAAAAAAAAAAAAAAAACTTGTTTTGTTTTAAAATCATTTGACCCTCTCTTTGTCTGTTTACAATGATTAAGGCACAGGATTGCGGAGATATTACATGAAGAAACAAATGATCCACCTCCATCACCGCAATCCACAAAAGATAAATCGCCGCATGGATGGATGCGTTAATACGTATTGCGGGTGACAGCACAAGATTTGGGGGTGTACTCTTCCTTATCTTTATTTCAAATTTCGTGTTATCACATCGCATGTTATTTTTAAAACGTCTTATCACCATATCCTCTGTAATCACCGCAATCATTTGACATAGATAAATTTAGTAGTTTACCGCATTCTGTTTCTTTTCCAAGTATGATTTCAATGATGAAAAATATGCTTCTATTTCTTTCGTATATACTAGAGTCAACTTAGTCTTAAGATAGTCACTTCATGAAATATTTCTAAAAGTTAGGGGTTTGTTAGCTTTCTTTCAAACTCTCTTTACAATGCATTCTATGACCATCGCATGACTTATTTTCATTTTTTGGCAATGAGAACATTGCCGCAATTTAAATTTGGGGGTGGGATATTTGTTTTCGACCTTGCTTCTCTAAAAAAAATTAAAAATTTAAAAAATTTAAAAGAAAATTGAGAATAACAACTTCACTGTCAACACAATGGGAAACCCATGTTGATAAGAGCTAAGTTGTGAAAGGCACTTATCCGTAGTTGGATGTCCGCATGACACACGTGGGGACAAGCCAAAACGAAAGTAAGTCACCAAGATCAACACATAAATCAATGACCGCAACTCCACTGCCAAATCGGTATGAGTTTAGTCTGAGAAAGAGTGCATTGCTCGTAGTTGGATGTCCGCATGAAACACGTGGGGGCAAGCCAAAATGAAGGCAAGGCACTTGGATCAATGCAAGATCAGAAAAAAATAGCAATGAAGAAAATTTTTGTGCAAGGATAAAATCATTTGACACCCTAGTAGAAAATTTTCTTTTTGAAATAAATCATGCGATGTTCCGGAATTTAGTAAAGTCCTTTTGAAAGTTAAGCTTGCAGTCCCTAGGTCTTAGAAATATTTTAAGAAGAGACTTGAATAAGACTTAAGGAAATTCAGGTATATAGGATTTGAATGAAGTATCCTCGAGAAATCTAGGGAAAGAACTTTGCGGTTTACTTACTAAAGGAATCTTTAGTTTATGCTTGAGGACAAGCATTGTTTAAATTTGAGGGTGTGATAACGGGCAGAAATGCACGTTATCATAGTGCTAAGTTCTTAAACAATGTTGGATTGCGTTGATAAAATATGTTAAATTGCGTCCGTTAAGTATAAATTCTATAATATTGTGGTCACATGCGTTCAACACATTAGAACCATTGATTTTTGTATTTTTGTGCAGAATATACGTAACGCAATTCAAAATTAGCAATCATAGGAATTCATTGGTCGAGCGCAACTTCACCGCAAGGCTTTGGGTTGATCGTGATCGCAAACATCCACTCGAGAAGAATCGTTGTAACTTGATTAGCGCAACATGGTGGGCACATCTGGGTGAAAGGCCAATTAAAAGCGATGGGACAAAAAGCTGATGACAGTCGAATCCAAATTAAGTTGACAACCAATAACAGTCACAAAGTACATTCTGCTTTATCGGTGATAATTATACGGCGCGTCAATGAGGAATTAAAGGTTTCTCATCTGTACAACCGAGAGAGAGAAGCCGCCTTTCACCATGGATGCTCTATAAATACCAAGTGCATTCTTCAGAGAAGGGGTTCACTATTTTTACAATCTTTTGTTCCATAAGTCCCACGTCTGTGTTCTTAGTTTTCTTTCATTTTAAGGCGGACGCAAGGGAGAAAGTTGTGCCGGTAGATCGTTCCGATAAGTTTGGGAGAGCGCCAGAAGCTTCAAGATAGAGAGAGGGTCAACGCCTGCGGAAGCGGGAACATACTTAGATCATAATAGAGATTTCAGTGTAAAAAGCCTTGGTCAGCAAAGAATTGCTACCGAATTCTCTATCTTTAACTTCCATTGACATTTCGTACTCAACTCATTTATAATAATGAAATTTCTTTCTCTATATATGCTCACTCTTTGTTATTCACGCATGAGTAGCTAAATTAGTTGAATGGGTTGAAAGGCATTTAGCTAGCATAACTAGGGGATCTTCATTCTTTGCGATTATCTTGTTTATGTATGCTTCATTCGTCCATTAGAGATACTCGAGAGGGTAGTCTAAAGACATGATCTAGACTTGGAAAGGTCAGGTTAGAATCTAGGTTTGGAAGAACCAGATTAGAATGCATAAACAAGAGATAGGTACTTAGGAATGAGCACTATTTGTTATCAACGCATCGCATGCATCCTAGAGATAGGAAATGATTGTATGTGGTCACCTTGCTTTCATGCATCTTACGTCAACACATAGGAGAAGAGTAGAGACTTAGGGATGAGCTCTATGGATATTTTGCATTCAACACATGCGTCCTAGATTTAGGAGCATTGCATTTACATTGAAAAATGACTTGCTGTGCATGGTAGTAACATGATCGCATAGTCTGACGCATTCCCGAGTAACACTAGCTAAAGATCTTCTCAACCCGTTCATCGCATACTCATTGCATCAATCAACACAACTTTCGTTTCTCAAATTCGCCGCATTTATTTATTTCTTTTTCATCAATGAAAACAACAAACCAAACACTTTATTTATTTACCCGTTACCGCAAAGTTTTTATCAAAATTACCGATACAATCTATTTTCACAAGTCCTTGTGTTCGACCCTAGACTTACCAAGAAACTCAGAAGAATTTACACTTGAATTCCGCTGGGGAAACTTGAGTGCACAACGCAATTCCATCAACACATATCATCCATATTTCCACTTCATAAAATATTGCATCAAAAACACAGTTGAGTATGTACTTCGCAGTCTCCACTACGAAACCCCAAAACGAGTTCGGTAAGGAAGCGTAACTCATCATCGAGTGAACCATGTCTAACAAGGTCTTATTTCTCCTCTCCGCTACACCATTCTACTGAAGTGTACCCGGCGCTAACAGTTGGGAAACAATTCCATGTTCTATTAAATAGTCCTGGAATGCGGAATCCAAAAACTCTCCACCCCGATCTGATCGAAGTGTTTTAATCCGTCTATCCAATGTATTTTCAACTTCAGCCTTGAACTCTTTGAACTTTTCAAAGGATTTAAACTTTCGTTGCATAAGATAAACATATTCCGTTGCATAAGATAAACATACCCGTACCCGGAGTAATCATCAGTAAAACTGATAAAATACTCATAGCCACCTCGGGCTCGCACATTTATAGGACCACAAAGGTTAGAATGTACTAACTCAAGAAGTTCCTTGGCTCTAGAACCTTTTCCAGTAAAAGGTCGTTTATTCATCTTATCCTGAAGGCAAGATTCACACATTGGCAAAGAATTTTCTTCTAACTCACTTAGAAGTCCATTCTTCACCAATCTCTCAATCCTATTGAGATTGACGTGACCTAAATGTAGATGCCAAAGATGAGCATTTTCTTTTGGAGAAATACGTCAACATTTTGATTGAGTTACGACAATTCTGAACATTTCAGTATTATGGAGGGAATTAATGGCTAACGGCCTTAGCACATATAAATTCGATTCCAGATTTGCTGTGCAAATAATAACACCATCTTTATGAATAAACGCTTTATTCAAATAAAAAAAACAGTGTATTTATATTGCAATAAACACTTTACAGAAATAAGGTTCTTTTTTAGTCCAGGAACAATATATACATCATTTAAAATAAGAAACCTATTTTGTAAAGATAACTAGAGTCCTCCCACTGCCACAGTTGAGACGACGTGCCCGGTGCCTACTCGCATCGTCATCTCACTAGCCTCCAGCTGTCGCCAAGATCTAATCCCCTTTATTTGCCTTGGCCATAGCCTTGGCTGCTTTCTTCTCCTTCAGATACCGAGGACAGTTCCACTTCTAGTGTCCATCTTGGTTACAATGGAAACACTTTCCTTTAGAAACTTGTGGACGCCTCCTTGGGGCAACAACAGGCAGTGGGTTAGCAGGTGCCTTCCCTTTTCCCTTTACCACCCTTCTTCTTCTTCCCTTTTGTAGAATTAGAAGAGGAATGTGCAGAATTCGTTCCTGAGGTCGAACATCTATGGAACGTCCTGAAGGATGAAGCAACATTTGCTTCACTCTTCTGCCTCTCCTTACTTTTCAGTAAAGATTGGTATGTCTACAACTCGTTGAGGAGAGTTGTAAGGTTATACGTCACTTTGTTAAGAATAACATTACTAACAAAGCGCAGGAAGCTCTCTGGCAAAGAATGTAGGATTTTGCTAACCTGGCTGCCCTCATCGATGGTAGGCCCATTCAACTCCGCCACATTGAAGTGGACCATCATGTTTAGCACATGTTCACGAACAGAGGTGCCTTCTTGCATTTTGGAGTTGAATATGTATTTAAGAGCCTCATGCATAAGCTGTTCAGTCGGTTGTCCAAACATCCCCCGCAGGGAGTCCATGATCTCACGTGCTGAGACCATAGGCTCATGTTTCTTGGCCAAGACTTCAAAAAGACTTGCAAAGATGTAGGCTCGAGCCTTCTCATTCGCCCTTGTCCATCACTCGTATGCCTTCTGGACATTTTGAACGGCATTTAGAGCTAGAATAGAAGGACAAGCCTCCGTAAGAGCGAACATGAGATCCTCGATGATTAGGATCGTCGTGATCATGTGTTTCCATTTTGAAAAATTATCGCCAGTAAGTTTTTTGGCGCTTAACAACGATAAGGTGGCTGTTGCCATTTGAAAAAGTTGCTGAAAATACGAACAAAACTTTATTAGATTTTGCTAAACCACTTTTAAACCAATCAATTTTGCAAAACAGTTTCAAGTACCCTAAGTTATAGACTTCTATTTTGCAATGATGCCCCAGTGAGTCAGGACAAACTCCACCGGTGGGGTGATCAGTTGTCCTTTCGCTGGGATGAGACATTCTCAACCATTAGGCAGAACTAACTCTTGGAACTGAACCTAACAACCACCATTTTTCGATCCAGAATCGTTAACCTTTAACTATTCCGTGTAAGTGTAACCCCTCGTTTTCGGTGCCAGAGTCCCGCCCTAATGCGCTTATCGTAGAGAAAAGACAGATTAGGACAAGAGACTAAGTTACCTTATCCTCTTATAGGAAATCAAATAAACAAATGCGCAAAACTGCCATCCTTTAGGGGGACACTCCCAGGGTGCCTCGAAGCGATGCGCAGTAACTTTATTCGACTTGACGAGGGAGACCGAGGATATGTTGTCGCACTTCCCGCTCCCACTTACTATTAACATTCTTTCCATCCACTTTGATATTGACCTATCTAAACACCATCCGTTGGGGGGACACGCCAAAGGTGCTGCGAGGCCGAGGATAGATCTCATGGTGTGGACTTTAGAAGAAATGCGAAAGGTTTAAGTGAAACATTTTATGCCCCAAGTACCTCCCACTGAATGTTCTACCTAGGGATACATTAACCTAGACAATCCGGCTACTGATTTTAGTCTAAGTCATCTTTTTAAACTCTGCTTATAAACAACGTTTGTCTATGAAATATAAACAAGTTCAAGTAGTCACATTTAAACACTTTAATGGACTGTCCTTAACTTGCATGCATGCATCAAATCTATCTAATTCACCTTTCCAGGTAAGTTCCCTGGTAGGGGTGTTACGTTTCTGTCAACTTAAATACCCCAGCCTAGACAAAACCCGCATTAGACAAAAGGTCCCTTATAGATAGATTTGCTACAATTTAACCTTTTATTAGGCAATTTAATCCTATCAAACTGATTAAAAGATTAAAGCCTTAGGGGTGTTAATCATATTAGAACTGTGATCTTAGGTCTATGTGATTGAAGTTTTAAACGCTTTAAAACCATGAATTAAACCCAAGTGAGCATGCATGTCTTTCTTATTTCTTTTAGTTCTAATTTCTCTTTAACTTTTAAAAAGAAATAACTAAAACTTTGTGCATAACGAGGCGTTTATAACATTTATAAAGTAATCTATATGTCATGCTTCATGCAATGTCTGGTTATCACTGTATATAACTTTTATATAACGCGTAATAACCAAGCAAACATGTTATCATAACATTTATAACATAAAGATGATGCATGTCAATATTTTATATGCATGCATAAATATAACTCTTATATTATATGATGCATGAGCATGCTCTTACATAATTAAAATCATGCTTCTCTAAATTATAACAATTACAATAAAGAGATGATGCATGATATGCATAACCTAAGGTGGGATTTATATATATGCATACCATATGACATATAAAACATACATCACATGTATTAAACAAAGGTTTAATGGACCGGAATGAGCCTTTTAACCAAAAACCAGAATGGAAAACCCTATCTATTACATTTTTCATCGAGCAAACCGGTTCACAGGTGAACCGGGTCTTGAACCGCCAGAAGGTAGACGATCGTTTAGCGCGCACTAAACGATAGGAACCTAAGCAAACGATCACGTAGACGACGATGAGGCTGCGAAGCCTGATCGTCCATGCGATCGTGTAGCACGACGATAGGTAAACGATTTACCTTACGTTACTAAGCGATCGTTTAGTCAGTTACTAAGCGATCGTTTAGTCAGTTACTAAGCGATGAAGCTTGCTGACCTAAATGATGGTATAGCGCACACGCTTTAAACGATACGCGAGCGTCTCATCGTCTAACTGATGCGTGCAACTTGGTAAACGATTTACCTTGCGATGCTAAGCGATCGTTTAGTCAATTACTAAGCGATGAAGCTTGTTAACCTAAACGATCGTCTAGCGCGGGCTCACATTAAACGATACTCAGCGATCGCGTACCCGATCGTCAACTCGATGCGACCAACTTTTGATCACATTCTCTATCGTTTAACCGATGCGTTCATCTGCGATCGCGTACTCCTTCATATTTACGATGCGATGGACAGTGATCGTGTAGAACCTTTTCTGCACGATGTGATCAACCCTAGATGGTCTTCTTCCTCGAAGAGCCATAACCTTTGCCTAGAACTTCGATGAATGACACAATACTCCAAATAAACTTTGAATACAGACTCAATAACGATCATTAATGCCCAAAAACGCAGGGGCCTTTACAAACAACCACTAATGTAAAAGGATTTAAACAAACTGAGGTTAAACATCCCAAAAACATCCATTAATCCGGCACATCCACAATAGATTTAACAATTAAAACAGCATAGAAATGCACCCACCATGAATGTTTATGTTATTTCGTTGCAACAGATGAAATCGGAGTATCAGAAACTTGGCTCTGATACTAATTGAAGGATCTCATACTGAGAGTTCCATGAGTGTGTTCAGATCGCTCCGATTTCACAATGACCGAAATACAAAAGATATAAATTCAACAGATACAGTTATGCACATTATTCTAATTATCGGCATGCTCAGAACACAATAAATAACAAGGAAAGGGTTCATACCAGTTGAAGACTCTCTTCACACTTCTCAACCCAATGCAGTGGAAACCCTTCAACAGATCTACTAACACCCGGCAGGTATGTCGACTGCAATAACACGATCAGTACGAACACGAACACTGCAGCGGGGATGATACCACCACTAATAAACCACGGGTATTCTCGACATGAAAACCCAAAGAGTGGGCTTTGGTGAGTTTGGTAGAGGATGGAGGACAACGAGTCGTGTAGATGATAAGCAAGTGGGAGAAAAAACTGTGCTATCGTATAGCGGAAGTGCTTATCGTATAGAAGAGTTACACGATCGTGTAGGAAAAGCTGAATGATCGTTTAGGAAAAACGTATACGATCGTTTAGAGAAATCGTGAGGTCGACGATCGTTTAGACGGAAGAGCTACTATTGTATAGGCTCTCACGATCGTTTCACGAATTTTTTTTGGGCAGTCGAAAAATTATGAATGCACTATCCGAAAAATGAAAAACCTTTTCTTTTTTTAATCCGTCGGTTACTATAACCAACGCTACCCACTACCCACGTCCGAAGGTGGAAGAATTAGTTAATTATCATATAATTAATCAATTAATTAATTAATAAATATAATCATATTATATTTATATCCTATAGTTTGATATCACATATCTACTATAGTATTTTCTCCTCTACTTGATATAAATCATATTTATATCTAATTTCCTCCAAAATAATGTATCTCATACATTTAGCCAATTATTTCATATATAATTAACCAGTCCAATTATATCATATATAATTGAACTTCCTCTTGTCAATTTGAACATTTCAAATTAACCCAAACACTGGTTCTCGACTTTATCCAAGCTACCCAGGGGACATAATGGATCTGTGGCTCGAAGTTCCAACGGTACGTGAATAGCTGACTAAACTGTTTAGCCACAAGATCCACCATCCGTTAATTGTCAGTGATTCCACTAAAGACCCACAGCTGAACTCTTCTTACCACAGATATATTTCTATGTCCATTGGATATAACCAATCATGAGTACGATGACCCTTCACAGATGCTTGTAAGTACAGCTAGGCCAATTTACCATTTTGCCCCTGTAGTTACATCTCACTCCTTTAGTACCATTGATTCCTCTAATGAACAATACAACATAGTCCAACTATGTGTAAACACCTCTCGGGCTAAGAGAAGGTGTGTGGCGCCACATCGTTCAAGCCCTAGAATCAGCCCTTAAGGGAGCCATCGATCTACTTACCCATGCCTCGGGGAAGGAGTGAATTCCATCTTGTGTAGTTGAGTTCCCAGCTCCCAAATCAGACGAATCCCTAAAATGGTAGGTTTGAATCGGCGACCTGACCACTCGCACCCATACAAATCAAAGGACCGCCATCAATGGCAGGAGTTCCCAACTCACTCAGGATTGAGGTCATGTTACCTATGGTCATCCTAGTAAAGTGAAGTCTCTGTCATGAATGGTGTTATACAACGAGACATCAACACTTCGTGGTTAGATCTTATACAAACTCTTTGTATAGGACGCCCCCGCTCGCATGTCCTCAACATGAATGATCAGGATCCAACCGTCTATGACAAGTCACAACATCTGTGACCATTCCATAAAGCGGGCCGCATCCGTAGCGTTACCAGGATAAGGTTTTCCTCCTTTATCCATTTACTACGGACCATTTTAGTTATCAATCAAGACATGATCCACTTGTATGTCACCACATACATGCTTGAGTCACATATAGATAACCAGAGATTTTATGTTTATTGGTTTGTGGTAAAGCAAATAAAACAATTAATTGAGCAAAAAACAAGATGTAAAGTAAATATCATTTATTAACAACACAAGTGTTTGTACATACTGTTTACAAACTACAGGACACGAGACTTTAAGGTATCAATCCCAACACCCAAGACCTCTGACATTCTTCTCTCAGAGGATCTCCAGGTACCTGAAGGTGCTCTGTTGCTTTCCACTGAGCTGGGTACTCACATCCTTTAATTTTTCCTATCGAGTCTCACTCTCTGACCATAGTTATTCATGATTTTATCGATCGTCGTGTTGAAATTGATGTCTTGGTTCATCTCCTTAGTTTGTCTTTTCCACGATATGGTGTGGATCCTCTTTCGGTTGATTGATTTTCTTCTTGGCAAACGAGGGAGATGTGGTTTTATGGTTAGTTTGTTAGTGCTGGTTTGTTTTGATGTTTTGGTCTCGTTTTGTGGTTTTGGCTTGCTGATGTTGTTTCTCATTGCCTTAATTGGACTGTGTTGATTTTGATATTTCCTGGATTGTAATGTGTGTTCTCGTATTGAAGTGTTTGATTTCTTCTCTTTTGTATCCATTTTTTTTATCATAAAAGAAAATCTTATGTCAAATGAGGAGTTTGTTATTGTTGTGATTGGTAGATAATATTTTCTTTTATTATGTTGAATTCTTTGTCTCTAACTTTAGTAAGATATTTTCCTTATCGGTGGTGATCTGCTAGGAAGATTTTTCCTTCTTTGGTTTTATTGGTTATGGCTTGTTGCCTTTATGAATGGGATATATTTATTTGGCTATTTTGGGGCCTTCTAGTTCAGCCGTCTCTAGCCTTTGATAAGAGTTTTCTTGTTCGAAAAGTTTTGGTGAAGAAATTATGGGATTGTACGTGAATTACCTTCATGAATTGAGCAGGCATTCTTAAAAATAGGTTCTGAAAAAGCAGTCGTTTGTAGAGTTGTTAAAGTCATCAAGTGAGTGGTTATTCATTTGTAGGTGAAAAGAAGGTGAGATCATTGTTACCACAACAGTTTTAGGGGGAGCCTAATTCTATAGACTCGTTGAATAACGTATTGATGTTAGAGGGAGCCTAACTTGCTCACTAGTGATTCAGTTATATGTAAGCTAATTTTATGTAATTTTAGTTGAAATATATGTTTCAGAACTAAATTAAATACTAGTTAATTTCTTTTCACCTAGGCGTAGAGCCTCCTTGAGGTAAATGTGACTATATCAAACTGGATTAACAAATTTCTGTGTTTTCTCTCTCTCTCTCTCTCTTATCTTTTCCAGTAGTCATTATTCAATCTTATAAAACTAAATGGTTACTAAACTCAGTCTTAAAAAACTTCTTTGAATACAAGGTCGAAGTAATGTTTATAGACATAAATTTGAAAAATCAAATAATAATTGAGTGCGACCTAAATTAATATATAAGCTCTATCGTAAAATAAGAACATTACAAGAACAAAACAAGAACAAAAAGAAACAAAGTAATGAGCAAAGTAAAGAGAAGAAAGTAGAGAAAACAATTGAACTCAATTGGTGTGCCTTACAAAAGCACCATACACCACTATTATAGGACATGGAATGGTGCATGTTACAATATAGAATTCACTGGAGGGTGTATGTTACAATATGAAATTCAGCGGGAGGTTTATGATATTTGGTAACCTAAGTAGGTTATGGATGTCTATATTAAATAATACATTTATAATACTCTCCCTTAGATATCCATATAGTATAAAATAAATGTCTTGTTAAAACTTTACTAGAAAAAAATCCAATGGAAAAAAAATCCCAGTGAAGGGAGTATATTATTTTATATATTTCAATGACTGCCTCATTAAAACCCTTGCTAGGAAAACCCAGTGGAAAAAACCATAGTCAAGGGGGAAATAGTGCAGTAAGTTTACCTCCCCATGGAACATCATTTGACATCTCATCAAATCATAAATAGATTGATTAGGAAGAAAGTAAATCAATGTAAACTAATTCTCAAATAAAACATAATATATCTTCAACTCTACTCCAATATCTTTCTTTGGAAGGAATATTATATTTGTGTAACAAAATTATTAAAAATACTACTACAAGTAGTATATAACTAGTAGTAAAGTTATAAACGCACTTATTTCTAAAAATCTATGGTTCTTCAGGAGCTAAAATTCTTCATTATTATATCTTTAGATTGGATGATATATCTTTTTCAAAACCACCATAAGAGTGTTCAATGATGTATCTAGTCTATATAAGATCTTTTATGTACAAATTGATGCAATCTCATATGCTTTATACTTTATTTGCAAGCTAAGACAAAACTTTACTTTTTATAACTATCATCTCAATTTCTTTCTTAAGAAACTCTATTGCCTTTGAAAACTCTTTAGGAATTTTTATTATTTATTCAAATCATCAACATATAAATATATAGTAAATCTTGAGTATAATTTCTTTATAATATCATAGGGACAAATAGGGTTACTTTTATACCCATATTTCAACAAATATTTAATAAGATGATTACATCGCATTCATCGATATATATATACATATACATACATACAACATGTATGTATGTATATATATTTAATAGTATGTATGTATGTATGATAAATTAGATATTTCATGGCATTGTATCCATCATTAGATAATATGTCTTATCATAATCAAAACTAGTTCATTACGAGAATTAATGTGGAATCTATCTCACTTTCTGTTTTGTGACTTCACTCTATTTGTTTTTCTTTCAAATACTCACTTATATTTCACATGTTTGACATTCTCTGATGTCTGGACTACTAGTCCTCACAATTTTGAAAAATGAGTTTATTTCTATTGAATTGTTTCTTTCCATATAACTCAATCCTTTCTATGTCAACATTTTTCAGTATATCTAAGTACACCATACCCATTTTCATAATTAATATTGTGAGTGACATCGTATGCAAAAATATTGTCAACTTTTATAAATATGGCTCCATCTTTTCCGGTCTATTGGGTTTTATGTCGTAAGACTCGTGGTTTGTAAACATAAACATATTCTATTACTAATAAAGATGTTACTGAGGTTTATTCAATAAAACTGTTATTGAATATGTGAATTGCATATTTCATTTTAGAAAATCCTAAATCCAATAAACTAAGATCCATGGCTATAACATGAATACTTGGACTTTATATAGAGACATACAAGTGGATCAAGTTCAAGTAAATAACCTAAACAGTCTGTAGTATATGAATATGGCTGAGTACTTTATTCTGGAAACACTATTGGATGCGGCCCACTTTGTATTTAGTACAAACGATGTGATCTTGAATCATTCATGTAGAGACATGAGAGTGAGGCGTCTTATGCAAAGTGTATCAAGCTGGGCCAAAAAATAAGTCACTCTTACTTTATAACATCGTTTTCTATTTAAAACTGACTATTTCAAATATGATGACCTAGGTAACTTGGCCTTAATTTTGAGCTAACTATGAAACTCCTATTTATTTGGGATTATCCTTAGATTTGCATGGGTGAGGGTGGCTCATCAGCGCCAACTCAATACGCCTCTCATTTTAGGGGTAAAACTGGGTAGATAGTTAGAGACATAGGGTGCAAGATGGAGTTCACTCCTACCTGCATCTAGGGATAGTAATGGAGTTGTTCCCTTAAGTGCTGACTCCAGGTCTTGAACAAAAAAACCCCACACTCTCATTGGCCTGAAAGGGACTTAGTTTAATAATGAGATCACAAACTAATTGTTCATTAGAGAATTAGCGGGACTTAAGAAACAAGAGGTAATTACGGGGGTAAAATGGATATTTGACCTAACCATAATTGTGAATGGCCGACTTACTAATGAAAGTTATATCAAGTGGACAGAAATATACCTACAGTGAGGAAAGTGCAATTATTGCGCGACAATGGAGTGTCCTGATAGTTAACGAATGTTGGTTAACTAGGTTAAAGAGTTTAGTTAGTTAATCTCGGATTGTTGGAACTCATGATCTGTAGGTTCATTAGGTCCCTCCACTAGCTCATATCAGACTAATCCTTAAAACAATGTGATGAACAAATGCGAAGTTTTCGAATTCAGATTTTTGGAGTAAAGTGTTAAATATATCTTATATATTTAACCTAATGTTTAATTATGAATTAAACATATAGAGAGAATAAGATTTAGATATCAGAACTTTTTAAATAAGGATTCTAAAATAGTTAATCAGGATTGATCAGGATTAGTGTGGTTCTAAAATTAAATTAACTAAATTGTTTAATTTAAAATTAATTCTTTAAATTAATTTTAAATTAAAGAGGTCAAAATTGAAAGTCAAAATTATTGACTAGGTCAAAATTGGATTGAAAATCAAAATTGTTGACTAAGTCAAAATTGTTGACTAAATCAAAATTGTTGACTAGATCAAAATTGAGTTAAAGTCAAAATACTGACTATCGACTTTGAGAGTCAAAAAGTCAAAATGTTGACTATAGACTTTGAGAGTCAAAGTTTGACCATTTGATCAAGTTAGTGAAAAAATTCAAGATTGATTTAGTGGGAAAATCCAATTTTTGTAAATTTGATTAAACTATTGTTGCTAGGTGTTCATCCCTCTTTAGGACACTAATCCCACTTAGAGTTAATAGAATTTTGATTTTCATAAACCCAAATTTGCATGTTTTGCATGATTTTGCGTATAAATAGAATGGTTCTCTGAAGTTTAATCTTGTTGGCAAAAGTGGAAATTCCTGAGATTTTGAAGAACCGTAACCTAATTCTCTCTCAAACCCTTATACTCTTTCTCTCCTTTTTTGTCATTCATTGATCCCACAATTCCGTTCTAAGGTCGGAGAATAATTAGGAAGACTCTTTGGTCTACGAATCGATCGTGAGAAGAATTGATCATAATCAAGGAGGAATTTGAGCTACAAAGGCTATATTTTCTTACCCTAATTTGGTTTTATGAACATGCATGCTTATTTCCTTTTAATTAACGAAATTAGAGTACTTAAGATCTAATTTTTTTTTCCGCTCATTATAGTTAACTCCTTCACAGTCATAACATATAATTTATTAAAATCTCATTATTATTCTTATTTTCTTTGATATTCTTATAAGTACTCATATTTAGGTATTCTTCTTAAATATTCATATTCTTAACTAAGTCATTTTGATTATTGACTACTTCCTTTTCGAGGATCTTTATCTTTGGAACTCATTTGTCTATCATGCTTCAAGCGTGTAAACAACTTGTTGTATTGGGATATCAATTTTAGATGATATATTTGTAACCAATATATATAACTTAGTCACTTTATTGCAACTGTAAATGCTCTATAAATACATCTAGCATTTGATTTATAATATTTTACCAATGAATTTATCTTTTAAACTTCTAGTTCAAAGTTATGTTTATAGTGATCAAAATGACACTATTTATGCATTTCATTCAATTTATTTTCCATCTTCTTCTTTCCTCCTCCTAATGTCGGAAAATTTGTCTCATTAATAATAATTAGCAAATTGTGTAGTAAATATATCACCCGTCAAGGGTTCATAAATATTTAATAACCAATGTGAAATCAACTTTAACATAGATTTATAACCTCTTTGGCTTCTAGCCATAAGCTCATAAGTCATTGGCCTAGAACATACAAAATGACATGATTTCATATAGATTTAAAAGCTTTGTTATTTGAACATAAGCTATATGATCATCACCTGAATGCGTCAACAAAAACCATAAAACATTTAAATTGTTCACTTGGTGGATTAATAGGATTACTAAATCCAGATATACAACCATGAATCCATTCCAAAAATAGGAGAAGTTCAGTTTCAATTTTAGCTAGTGAGTTTGATAATTAATCTCTCTAAGCCACACATGACAAATTATTAGAAGAAAGAGTCTTTTAGTTCTTCATTGGACGTCAACGTATATTTCTAAAAACTATTTTCACTATTGACCCAAAATGACTCATTATATTAAATAAAAATATATTTTGGTCAATGAACTTAGATTCATTATTGCATATATTTTAATTAATTGAATATGCATGCAATATAATTTAGAAAAAAAAGCAAAAAAAACTTTTCTATATACATGTTCCATAGGAGACAATAGATATAGTATATAAATATCATATATCATTCTTATTATTAATCTCTCTAGATAATGTCTATTACAATGTATACCATTCAAATTTACTAGATTTCTCTTTTATTTACAAGAAAATAAAGTATATCAATGGTAAATTTTGCTCGTCTGGGCAAAATAATATTTTCTTTTCCAAAGTCTACTTGACTTACTATCATCATATTTGATCGCTTCAAAGTCTTTTGAATTTTGAAAACATATGGTCTACTTTAAGTAAAATATGCATATGCACTATATGCAAAACATAAATATTAACTATTCATATTCTCTCCAAGAGATTCAAAATTAATCCAAATATCTCATATACAAGTGGGTTCAAAAAGAATAATCATCTTTTTAAGAGATTCTAAAAAAATTGTAACATCCAAATAATATCTCATATTTAGGAGTTAAAAAAATAAGTTATCTCTTCAAGAGATTCAAGTAAATTCTCAAAGTTTACTTCCCCACATCGTTTTCCTTTTCATTACCATGAATTTTAAATTTCAAAGAGACTTTTAAATATACTACAGGTATAAGATTATTGTCTCTTTTCCATCATATTTGAAAAATGAACTTCCAGTTTTAAAGAACAATTATTTCTTCCTTTATTATGATCATGATCTCAACATGAAATATTGCAACATTCATTTCAAGGAATGGTTTTGAACTATTTGGTTGTGATTCATGATTTTGCATAAAATCATAAGCTCATTTGCTTTATTTAATCTCAAATAACATTATATTTATCTTCGTCAAAATGTTTTAAATTTTATTTCTCAAATTACTACTGCAGGAGCATGTTTGATATGTGTAAGTAACATATGCTTATTAGACTATGAGCATTTATTGGATTAAAATATATGCAACTATAGGAGCATCTAGTTAATAAAACTCGATAAAACAATGCATTTTAAAATAATTAAAATAAATACTAATTAATTTATGTAATTTCAAATGTATTGAATCAAAATTAGCTTTAAGAAGGTAATTAACTATTATGCATGATTTTTTAACTTTGTTATGAGAAAATTTAATCAAATATATATAATCACTATATATATATAAATTTCTAAAGTTCACAAATTTATCTACACGAGAGTAATTTAAAAATTAGATAATCAAATAAATTTCAATATTAGCATGATAAATAAAACTTTGACTAATTCAACTCTCAGATTAGTTTCCAGATAGAGGTGTTCCTTTACGTGAACTTAAATATCTCAGTCTAACTACAATAATCTTTAGACAGAATTTTCTTATAGTTAATTTTTTATTTCTAATTCATTAATCTCTTAATTAGTGGTTATCATTATTAAGCTTTATTTTTAATATTATTAAAAACTAATTCATTTAAAAAATAATCTTTAATATCTAAAATCTTAAACCTTTCAAAATAAAATTAAAGATAATCTTAAATATTTATTCCCAAATTTGAATGATAAAAGATAATATTATATTGAGAGAGAATCTTAAGAGAGAAAATATATATTATTCTAATCATAACAATTAACAATTGAAATCAATGGGGAATTTAAATTATAATGATGAAGACATTATATCTTTAAAATTCTTTTCTTTTAGACATACCAAAAATTAGATATAAAAAAAACCATAGATTTTTCATGCCGCCTCAATTTACACGTTGCCTTGAAAAAGTGCCACCAATCCAAAAATTGTCTTTGGCCAATTACACTAAAATATCATGATTTAACGTGGCCGGTTAAAACGCTTTTAGGCATTGAAACACTAAAATACGCATGCATATATTTCAAATAAAACTCAAATCCAACATTATTACTGGGAATGCGATTAAAGTCTTACATTGATTGGACTGAGGAAGATTATGGGTATATAAGTGAAGATGACTATCTCCACTGATATGAGGCCTTTTGGTTTGAAACAAAAAACAAAGTCATAAGGTCATACCATTGTAGAAATAGTTTGAAGGGTCAAACACATACGTATAAATATAATAACATGTTGTAAAATAAGAACATTACAAGAACAAAAAGAAACAAAGTAGAGAAAACAATTGAACTCAATTGTTCACTGTTATAGGACATGAAATGGTGTATGTTACAATATAGAATTCAATGGAAAGTGTCTATTACAACATGAAATTTAATGGGAGGTTTATGATATTTGATAATCTATATAGGTTAGATTTAGAATAAGATTGACACTTCTCTTCTCTCTTTCCTTTTTTATTCTCTCTTTCTCTATGTTTTTCTTACCACTTTTTTGGTGCAAAAATGGATATAAAATAGAAGATTTTCAAATATAAGTTTCTTCAATTTTCATACTTACCAGAAGTAAAGAATGTAAATGTATTTTCTTCTCCTGTTTGCATATATAGCTAAAGAACTACAATAAAAATAAATGGAAAATAACTTTTTTTAAAAACTTATATCAAACTACAAAAAAGAAGAATTCCAAATCAACTTATGTTTAGTTATATACAAGTTTCGTAAACATTTTAATTGTTGTAACATATTCTTCAGTTAAATTTGATTTGAAATTTTAAAAGAACGTTCAGATATTCATAAATATTTCATTTTCATTTTAGATAAAAATAAATAATTTCAAAGACTTTCTAATCACGATGATATATCATTCTTATTCTAACTTATTATTTTCATAAAGATTACACTCAAAATCTCTCCATTACATGTAAGTAATGAAACCGCTCCAAATACTTTTTGAAAGTAGGGTTATGAAACCACTCCAAATGTCCATTCTTTGTCAAAATATTTAACTCACAAAAATAAAATAAAAAAGGCCACAGTCCAAAAGAAAATGTACTACCGTCCACCATTTTGAGCTTTCTTTCACACGTTTTTTTTCTGTCTTTAAAGAAAAATAAAATAATATATATATATATATATATATATATATTTGAAGAACATATATAAAAAATAAAATCTCAAAAATAAAAATAAGTGGTCCATAGAGTATGAGATAGTGATTGCAGGCCTGTTTGTGTGGTACTATTCTTTGTCGGAAAAGCGTACTACATTTAGTTGTCAACAAAATACATAAGATATATGAAATGTTAGGCATGTGGTCACCCTAACTTTGATTCATTTACTCTCACTTCCGACCATCTAGAATGGAAGATTTCTCACATACAAAAATTACTACTTTTTTCTTTTTAGCCAAGTGTATACATCTTGCATAGTTGAGATGTAAGTGTTATAAAAATAATGGCTAAAAGAAATAATTGAAAATCAGCTAATAGTTCTCACCACTCAAATTAGGGATGTTAAACGGAAAACACAGACAATAACCGTAACAACAAGATATCAACAACAAGTAAGGAGATAAAGACACACAGAAGTTGGTAACCCAGTTCGATAAAATCCACCTACGTCTGGGGGATAGTGTGCCCGAAAAAGATAATCCACTAATATTAATAAGTTAAACAGTTTACAACGCAGTATTTATCTGTAATACACGACTATTACAATTACTCACGTAGATCTCAACTCACTAATCACCTGGGCCCCCCAAATGTGAGACTCTCTCTAAATGCACTTAGGCTCCCCCTAAGCTGAATGATATTAGTGTTGAACACTTCAGCTTCCGATAGTGTGTCACACTCCTCTCAATGTTGTTATCTTTCCTTCAAGTTAGCGAATTCCCTTCATTGATGAATCTTAGGATTAGCGAGTTCCCTTCATTGATGAATCTTAGGATCTCCTAAGATGAAGAACTCCTTCTCTGTAGCAATGACTTAGGCTCCTCCTAAGATCGTGAGAATTCCTTCTCGACAGTGATGTCTTAGGCTCCCCTTAAGACCGTGATTATCTTCAACATATTGCACTCAATGGATGAAGAACTTGCACAACAGAATATAGTGAACAATGAGCATAAACATAATTTTGCACAATTCGGCCACAGAAAACGTCTTGCTCAAATAACAACAGTGGCAACCCTAAATGATCGGCAAAATTCACCTTTAGTAATTGAATCCAAGAAATGAAACAAATCCCCATCTGGAAAAGATAAGTCGCTCCTCAATCAAGGAAAATATCAGAAGAAATGAATCAGTCGAAATTTTCTTGATAAGGAAAAAATATTCTACAGAAATAAAATTATTATTTAAAACAAATGTTAAGACTTTATTTGAGACAACTGCAGAAACCAATGCCTTAGAAAAAAATATAAAGCCAACCAAACAAATCTCCAACAAGTTCTCCTTTGGCTTGTATATATATTTTTAAGATAGAACATGAAACAAACAGCCAATCATTCAATAAAAAAGTTATCTGAAATCAAATCTTAACAAGTACAATAACATCACCAATAGCTAAACAAAAACAAAGTCTTCGAGAACAGAACCAAAACCAATACAAACTACCAAACCAAACAAAAACAACTCCAAACTAAACACAAGCATAGTTTCAACAAATCATAAAACATCAAACTCAGAAGCAGCAAAACCAAATCAAACCAACTTCAGCAACTCCAATCCAAACTCTCCCCCTTTCTGGCTTCAAAGAAAAAATCAATAGGTTGAGCATGAGGAGAAATGTGTTTCGTAGAGTTGAACTTGTGTTTATTGTTGATTTATGTGGATTTGGCTCGATCTCTAGTACTTATCCTCTTATTCTCTCTATTGAATGTGTATGCTTGATTTGAGAAAATGGAGTGCGTGATGTTCTTGAAGTTGAAGTCTTGGAAGAATGTGCATGCTTGATTTAGGAGACTCGTATTTTTCAAGGAGTGTTCAGCTTCATGAGTCAAGAAGTCTTATAATTGTTGGGAAAATTCTCTATAAGCTCTATGAAGTGTGAAATTTCTTAACCTCTCTGTTCAATGCCTATGATTTGAGGAAATATAACACATTGATATTCTCAAAGCTGAAGTAGTCAAAGGACTTCAGTCTTCAAATATGATTTAGTCTTTAGAAGCTTAGAGAGTCTTCTAATTGTAGGGAAAATTCTCTTAGATTCTCTAAGTGTAAAATTTTTTAACCTTACAAATAAAGATGAACCTCTCTATTTATATAGGGTTGGCAAAAATCCCCATGGGTCCTCACCCTGATCGGGGCGGGGAATCCCTAGTTTGACCAGGGATAGGGGTCAAATCGGAGATAAAAAACGAGGATGGTATCCCCGCCCCGTCCCCATCCCCGTCCCCATCCCCGACCCCGACCCCACCTCGAATATTTTTTTAGTAATACTTTTAATAATAATAACATTAAATAAATAAATATATATATATATATATTAAATTTTTTATTAAATCTAAAATGTTTTTAATAATTAATTTAAATAAATAAAATAACAGTAATACTAACTATTATATTAAATATTTAAAATTTGAATATAAATACCAAAATTTAATTGATTTCAAATAATTAAAAATCTAAATATAAATGAGGAATTTTCCCCCGCGGGGATTCGATCCCTGAATAGGAATTCCCCGACCCCGACTCCTCAAAATGAGGAATGGGATGGGGACGAAGATTATAAATTCCTACTCGGATGGGGACATGGACGGGGAGTGCATCCCTGGCCCCGCCCCGCCCCGTTGCCAACCTTATATTTATAGAGTTCTCATGTGGGTTTTATGAGTTTGGGCTTAGTTAGTCCGTAGACATGGCCTTTAGGCCTAATTAATTGGATCTTGAGCTTGGTTGGCCTTTGGGCCAAATCAAGCCTATTTCTGGGCTTATTTGGACTTGAGCCCAAATATTAATATCAAATTGGACAAAAATATTTTACTCAATCCAACAATTACGATGGAAACACGTGGCATCATCAGGATTTGTCAATTTATGTCTTTAATTTCAATTTGGGATATGAATAAACTTCTAGTTAGTCTCAAATTTATTGATTTGTAATTTCGTCATTAATTAATGACGTGGCAATTTGTGACTGATCCAAAAAATTTCTCATTCAACATATATATCTATATATATATATATATATATACACATACCCATTTTTAAAGGTAAATAGTTAATATTGTGAGAAATTTAGATTAATATTGTTGTTTTTAAAACTAATTAGAAAAAATACTATAGTTTGAAAACAATTTAGAGAAATACTATAGTTTTTTTAATTATTATTTTAGTATGTCAAGTGTTCAAAACTCGACAATTACAAGTCGAGTATTGAGAACTCGAGAAGTAAGCAAGTCGAGTGTTGAACACCCGACAAAGGCATACTTATGGCACACTCATATTTGTTGTCACTATTTGTTGTTCTATTTCTAAATAACGGTCGAGTGTTTATGTTTTCTTTCGTAATTTAAAAATAATAAAATGTAAATTAAAATGTTCATATTTATATAATTATTATCTCATTCATTTAAAAATAATTAGAAAAAAAATCAATGTGTCCCACAAGGCGGACGTCGTCGATTTTGAGCTGGTTGTCGTCGTCGACTTCGAACTTGAGGTTGCTCTGGTTTCTCTTGATGTTACTCTGGTACTTTTGCAGGCGCTTCATAGTATAAATATTCATTATGCTCTCCATGGTCTCAGCCATGTTCATGCACATATGAAACGATGGACCAACCTCTGAATCATAATATCCTAAACCAAATGTTGGCATCATCATTATCAGACTAACATAATCAGTTTCACTCCCCGTCTGCATCATAGGAGGCAATTCTTCCACATTGTGGGCAACCTCATCAAACTCATCTTCTTCTTCTCGAATAGGTCCCCTACGTTTAAGAACTGGTAGAAGAACAATAGGTACATCGTACATATAATATATCTTCTCCATATAGCTCTGGTTGTTACTGCATATAGCAAGAACCTAGTTCGAATCATTTGCAACATTATGGAGTCTATTGTTATTCGATCTCTGTGAATTATAAAACGATTAGACAATATTTAAAATAAATTTAAATTAAAAATAATTAGACAATATTTATTTATGTATCAGATGACCCACAGCTACTCTCGGACAAGTAACGTAGCATCTTGTAATATTATTGTACCAGTCGATATAATTTTGAGTGACATCTCTATCAAATTGCCCAATAGAAACCCCTATTACAATAAATCAAGCACGATAGTGCCATCACACTTTTCAAAACAATCTCCAGTTTTAAATCGATGTCATGCAGTAGGGTTCAGTATTACAAGGCGATGGGACATCCTGCTGGAAACCGAATTGTCTCATTACCCCGTCAGGAAGATCTCACTCACCAATATGAAAACATATGAGAGACTTATTGTCCGCCATATGTTTTAACTATTTATACAGAAATTGAGCAAAGTGTCCATAACAACTTTGTGAGGCTCCCAAATAATCTAAAACATAAAACATTAAAGAATATTAAAGACAAATACATTAAAAATTGTATAAAAAATTTAATTTGATTCAGTACTAATGTACGTGATCAGGTTAAAGCAGATCAAATATGTATCTGTACTGACTAACTACAAGTGTAGCTATCCTAGTCACACAAAATTTGTCTCTCCACCTATATTTTTAAATTAATTTAGATTTTGAATTAATTAGATCAATTATATAATTTTTTTTTGTTAAATTAAATTGAATTAGAATAACATATCTAGAACCGTAGGCTCGTCCAGCTAATTGAGCGTCATTTACATGTTGGAGCTGTGGAGCGATTATTGAAAATCGTTCCCAAGCTCATAATTGTAAAAGTATCAGAGGCCCAACGATCTCACAAACTTCAGGTAAGTTGTCAGTCATGCTAAACATGCTCCACCCCAAAGATATTGTCCCACATAATAGAGGTTAGCTAACAATGGCAGGAACATCAAGTGAATAAAATGACTTAATTTATCAGAAAATAGACTTTCACCCATCATCTGTAGTATATATGTTTGCGTATATCTCATGACGGTTTCCTCATCCGCATCATCAGCGAGCTCACAGATTTGTATCCCTAACCATATCAAACTTAATCTCGCTCCTTTAATTTTATCGACGGGTGGGGTCACATCAAGGAACAATTGACAAATATGCAACCAGTCATCATACATCACTCTAGAGACCGGCTCACCATCAACAGTTAACCCGAACAACACTTCTATAGAGTGATAGTGCACTCTCTAATAGGCATATGAAATGTATGCATCTTAGGCCTCCATATCTCGACCAATGTTATGCTGAGATACCAATCTAGCTAAATGAATCCCAATCTGGCAATTCCATAAAATCTAGATGTACGAAGTAACGGTAGTATTCAAGGATGAAGTGGGATAGTGTGATGAACAACTGCCTCTCAACGTCTACAGTGAAAGAACTCTAAATCTAGAGAACCAGTGAGCGGAAGCAAATCGTTCTAAACTCCATTATGAAAGAACATAAACATTTACAATCAAACAAACAAACAGATTGTGCATTAAGGACTAAATTACAGCATGCTTCTTAATTAAAATAAAAAGAATCGAGTATAATACCTTTGAAGAACACTTTCTTCACGTATTCTCTCGATCGATCAGCAACGCGTCCAACAGCACGCACGCAACGAGCCTCTAGAAAATTCTCGATCATCAGCGAGTACAACTCAATCCTCGACCCTTGAACAGAATTGGACACCACCACACGATTACCTTGGTATTCTCGGTGTGAGAATCCAGGAGTTGTGGGCTCTGTATGGATTTGGATAGACGGAATGAGGAAATGAAGAGAAAGAATGATCGTATAGACAATCGAGTATACGATAGAAGAAGAAGAAACTTATCGTATAGACTTGATACTCGATCGTGTAGACAGCAAGTAACTATCATATAGGAAACTCGATGACTTATCATTTACTCTCTCCACAAGTAATCTTATTACCTCTTTTGTATAGCATGTGGAATGAAAAATGAAAAACTATTTTTCAACTTTTATCCCATAGTTAGCCATAAATCGTATATATCCATCCACTAATGTTGTTATTGGAGAAAAATAAAATACTAATTATCTCATAATTAATATATTATAAATAAATACAATAACTAACTTATCGTATTATATTTATAACATGTAGGTTTAATATTGCATCATATGCAACATATATACCATAGTTCTTTTCCTCTTTTATGGCATTTAATATAAATCATATTCATATTGATTCCTCCAATCAAATAATGTATAAATACATCAAATCAATATATCATATATAATTGAACTAATTTAATTATATCATATATAATCAAATTCTCTCTCATTAATTTGAACATTTCAAACTATCCCAATAACTGATTCTCAACATGAATTCATTGAGCTACCAAGAGGACCTTATGGACCTGTAGCTTGAAGCTCCAAGGATACGTGAATAACTGACTAAACTCTTTAATCACGGTATCTACCATCCATTAACTACCGGGCACTCCACTAAAGAGCGACAGCTGCACTCTTCGTGCTATAGATATATTTCTGTGTCCATTGGATATAACCAATCAACAATATGATGATCATTCACAAATTGCTCATAAGTACAGCTAGGCCAAATTGTCATTTTGCCCATGTAGTTACATCTAACTTCTTAAGTACCATTGATTCCTCTATTGAACAATATATCATAGTCCTACTATGATTAAATTCTTCTAGGGCCAAGAGAAGGTGTGGCGCCACATTGTTCAAGCCCCGGAATCAGCCCTTAAGGGAGCAATTTATCTACTTACCCCTACTTTGGGGAATGAGGGAATTCCATCTTGTATAGCTAAGTTTCCAGCTCCCTAATTAGACGAATCCCCAAAGTGGTAGGTTTAAGTCAGCGATCTGGCCACTCGTATCCATGCAAATCAAAGGACCACCCTCATAGGCAGAAGTTCACAACTCACTCAAGATTAAGATCATGTTATCTATGGTCATCCTAGTGAAATGAAAGTCTATGTCATGAATGGCATTGTATAACGAGACTATACATTTCGTGGTCTGGTCTCATACAAACTCATTTGTATAGAGCATCCCTGCTCGCATGTGTAATACACGAATGATCAGGATCAAACTATTTGTAGCACTTTAGAATATTTGTAATACCTAAAGTAGGCTAGTGTCACCAGAATAAGGTTTCCTCCTTTATACATATACTACAGACCATTTAGGTTATCACTTAAAGCACGATCCACTTGTATTCCTCCACATACATGTTTAAGTTACAACGATAACCAGGAATCTTAGTTTATTGGTTTGTGGTTAATGTAATTAAAATATCTCATATTTCATAGACTGAAGTGAATGAAATATCTCATATTATATACCACAAAACTGTTTGTTCATACATGTGTTTACAAACTACAGGACCTTACAAGATTTAGTACATCAACCCCAACATACAGGATATCTCGCCACTGGTACGATCTTGCCATAGAACTGATGATCAATGGATCGATTAGTTGTACAGAGCATTGAGATCAATCGGTCCTGGATTTAAAGTCACGATCTAAAAGAAAAAATATATATTTATTTCTCAAATAAATAATGTATAACTTAATAAAAAAATTAATGTATAACTTAATAAATTACAATAAAAAAATTAATTACACAATAAAATTATCATTTACACAATAAAAATAGTATTTACAAGATAAAAATATTAATAATAAAAATCTCTAATTATTTAGAGCCTGTCTTCGTAATGAAAGACACTCTCTTCGATTATGACCTAACTGATTAGAAACCAACAATGGGTTAGGATGTAAGACAAGCATATTAGGGTGTGTGATCCAATAATCTTCATGCAGTACAGGTTGAAATTGAGGAGAGTAACATGCAGCATATGTTGACAGTTTATAGTAGTCCTCAATAAAATATTTGTAGTTCATGTTAAAATGTAAGCAAACTTCCATAAAATATGAGCATGGAATTCCAAACGCTTGCCATTGTTACATGAACAGTACCACTCGAATCCTTTTAGACTCAATATTTGAACATTTCCTCCTTTAACATTGAGGCTGTGATGTCCAGTCTTCACATGAAACACACCTTCATATCAATCGTATGACTATACTTCATGTTTACTAGATCTTGCAACACATTTATTAATTTTTTCGTGTGTATACCTTAATATTTACTCACTTAGTATTATTATAAATATATTTGAACCATTTTGTTAATTACAAAAAAAAAAAAAAAAAAAAAAAATTATCAAGTGTATTTATCTCGCCGCTCTAAAGCTACCCTTATTTCTTCTCTTCTTTTTTCTAAATAATTTACGCACTTGAAGAATGTTATTTGAGCAAGAGTATTTATCGGCAACATTCGAGCTCCTTTGAGGACTCCATTTATGCACTTCGATAGATTTATTGTCATCCATCCATATCTGAACTCTACATCGTATGCTTTTACTCCATACCAATGTTGTTAAAAAAACTCAAACAGCTCTAATTTATTCCTTTGATATTCTCAATTGCTTTATTAAATTTTCAAATTTAGAATTGACATCCGACACGATAAACATAATTCTTTAATGTGTTGAATTTGTATTTTTTTATTGAAGTTGCTGATGATATGTCGTAAGCAGAATCGATGGTGACATTTTGGTCATGTCCAACCATTTGCTAGATTATTCACTGCTGAGATAATGTCAGCATGTCGATCTGAAATCAGACACAACTCTTCGTATGTAACAATATCTCTCAGATTTTTCAAGAACCATCCTCATGAGTCTGCATACTCCTCATTTGCAACGGTGAATGCAAGAGGAAGAAGATGCCCGTTTGAATCGACTGATGTAGCATTCAGTAACTTTTCTTGATATTTTCCATACAAGTGGGTATCATCTATCTGAATCACTGGCTGACATCTATTAAAAGCTTCTATACAAGGACTAAATGCCCAAAATGCAAAAGGGCAAGGATGAGATGTCCTTCAGTTGGCATTTCTTTCACTCTCCACTCCACACGTGCTCTGGGATTGGTCTGCTTAACCATATACAACCACCTGGGTAACTATTTGTATGGCTCATCCCGGTCACCGAACACTTTGGCCAATGCCATGATATCCAAATTTTATTTTTATGTCGGACTGCAGTTGTGCCACGCTAATTGATGGTTTTTCTCTTACAATATCACAAAACTTTAGTACAATCATCGATGAATCTAACTGCACATGACTTTGACTAATTTCTAAGTAAAAACATGTATGTTGACAACATACTTAATGATCTGAAACAAATCATGCGACTTTTTCTTTGTTGCATGAAGTCTCCATTTGAAACTTTCTTCCCACTTCTTACACCGAATTGTCCAAATCGTCGGTGTCGATTCTACAACCCCATATGGTGCGTGACACTTAATAGCAAAATATTTGACCGCGTGTTGTAGTATTTCTTTGTCTTGACAAATCATCCTCTTATACAATTGGGTATTGTCAACATCCATATGGGCTACAATTGGGTCATGTTCTCGAATACTATCTATTACATTCATATCCAAATCATTGAATATATCTAAAGGTAACTCATGTTCACGACCATCAAAATCCAACTCTTCAAATTCATCGTCCGTTTCTATTCTAAAATCCATGTATTGATTGTTAGCCACCATATCTTTATCATCACAAAGTAATGCAACTAATTCAGGATCATGGTCAATACATTGAGTTAGATCTTCAAACTAACTAAAGGGTGCATTCATGTTTATATCTATCCCTACCCTATTCACATTAACATATAAATGTATTAAATTCAGGAATAGTATCGCGATTGAGAAAATAAGTTCATTGCTTGTTCATTAGGAATAGGGAATGACATAAACCTTCCTGATCCTGATGGTGTTAGATTAGGATATTTATATATTATTTCTATCGGATTTGCTCTCATATCTACACCAAGTGACATCTCTACCATTTCAACGAATTGTTCAAAAACAAGTTCAGTGTTCACATTGATGCTAAAACTCCCACCTGGTGGTTGGTTATAATCAATTCAATCAACGCCATATATCATACTATCATTTGTAAACAACATAAATCCCAAACATTTGTCCGTCGTTTTCTAAAAAAATGATAAACAATACATTATTAATTATTTTACTACTTATCAAACTTAAATGCAACAATAATATAAACAAATATATATATATATATATATATATATATATAACACAAAAAAATTGTATTAAATAACATCAATATGTAAATATGTATTAAATAACATAAATATATAAATATTATTGAATTTAACAACTACTAAAATTCATTATGATTATTATGATATTTTATGAATCACTTAAATTCATAGTTAGTAACTTAGTTTAGTTATATTTATATTCTATATATTCATACTACCAACAGCATGTTTTAGTAATGTTGTTATATTGCAAATTATATATGTACTTCCTAACATTATAATATATATGACACATCACATAACTTTTAATTTTAAATTATATAAAAAAGCATATTTAAATCATAAAATATATAACTTCATATTTCCTAACATTATGATATTATTTAAAGTAAACAACATATTAAAAATTTAATAGCGATTTTCATGCTTTTTCAATATAGGCATACAAATCTTTTTACATTTTAAGAACATCTTTTAAAAGAGCAAGTTTACACTTAATTTAATTTTAATGCTCTCTTTCTTTAAAAGAGCAAGGTTACGAGTCTTCATATATAAGAAATTAAAATGATATATTTAGAATAATATAAATATTAAAAAAAACTAATAATAAATTTAAAAAAAAAGACAAACAATACATTTCTAATTATTTTACTATTTATCAAACTTAAATAAAAAAAACAACAAAAATATAAACAAAATATTAAAAGTATTAAAAACTAATAAAAAAAAACTTTGAACATCAAACTTAAATACTAAAACAATTGAATATTATAAAAAATATATATATTAAATAACAAAAAAATTGTATTAAATAACAAAAACTTTTAAAAATGCACTAATACTAAAAGAATAACACTAATACTAAAAAAATCTAATATTATTTAAAATGCAGAAAAAAAAATTAATATGGTAGGTCTAACATCATATAAATAAGATTATCAATATGTAAATATTATTAAACTCGACAACTATTAAAAAGATTAACTGACAAATCTACTAACATCAATATATAAGGAATTAAAATGGTATATCTAGAATAATATAAATATAAAAAAAACTCGTAATAAATAAAAAATAAACTCACAAATTCAATAGTAGTCTTACTTTTTTCCTTAAAAGTGACAATGGTTTCTCTTTTCTTTGTTATTTGTTATTCGGCAACAAAAACTATGAAAAATAAAATACTATGAGAATATGGATCTATAACTTATTTTTTATTTAAAAAAAAAAACTAAGAATTTTGTTGAGTAAACGTTACTTTTTTTTTTGTTCTTCGTTTCCCAAATAGCAACAAAAACTATATAAAAAAATATAATAGTATGAGAATAGGAACAAAATTTATAATTATTTTTAACAAAAAATTGAAACTTTGTAGAGTAAATATACAAACCTCACAATTTGATGGACAAATATGAGAAAAAAGATGATTTAGTAACAATTTTTGGAAGAGGAAGAAGAACGAAAAGATGATAGGCAAAAGAGTAAAAAAGGAAGAGTGGTTTTTTATAAGTTTTGGAAAGAGAAGAGAGCAAAATTTTGAGAAGTTTTAGAAGAAAAAGATGAACGCAGAGAGCAACGAAGGCGGTAGTAATGCAGAGGAGGAAGGTAGAGGAAAATTGTGATTTGAGAAGCTGATAGTGGGGGTTTAAAACATGGTAGGTCAACTTTTGAAAACTCGACCCACGGACTAATTTTGTATGCAGAATTGCAGGCTGGACAAGTGGAAAAAATAAACTAATCAAAGGTGAGTCAACTGGACAGGTGAAATGGGACAAGACATGTGTCTAGTGTTAAAAACTCGACTAATGTAGGTCGAATTTTCAACACTCATCCTTACTTCATTGTCAAGTTCTCAAAACTCGACTTAATCCCTTTCTCTTCCTCGGACGGCCAAACCACCATATATTTCTAAATACTTTAGAAACTACCCTAATTCACTAAATAGCTTTTCAAACTACAATATTTTAATAAAAACATCCTAATATTGTTCCCAAGTATATCACAAATTTATCATGTTAAACTAAAGTACTAAATAATGGAACATAACAAATTTCTATAATATCTTTTTTTTTTAACAATGTGGATGAAAAAATTGAACTTCTGACTTCGAGATTATACCAAATGGGCTATGTTGGCCAAATTTCCATAATTTGAATTTGAAAAAAAAAAAAAAACAAAAAAGTGGGTTATGCATAGAGAAATAAATGAACAGAGGTCAGAAATCTCACTCTCAAAGCATGCACAATCAATGCAGTACCAGAAATTTTGGTCAAAGATTTGCCAATGAAATCAGCCATTCCTTTCATCTTTTCACCTTGTACCCTTTCGTGGCTTTCCCACCTTGTTCAACATTTTCAACATTACCAAAGTCAAATCATTATTAATTTGATCTCAAAAACAAAGTTCATCCAAATTTTATTTAATAATTTGTTTCTCATAAAAATAAAGTTCCACCTTACTACCTTGATGTGTCCAATTTTTGCGAGATGATTCTATAAAATAAAATTAATTTTTTTTTTTTAAAAAAAAAAAAAAAAAAAAAAAAAAAAAAGAAAAAAAGTCCACTTCACCCGCAACAGATGAAACCCATTAATTAAAGAATTGTTTGACCCAATTTGTTTACAAATATAGCAAAATATTACTACCTATTAGTGATAGATCGTGATAGACCGATGTCTATTGCAGTCTATCGCCCACCGATAGATGTTTATCACAGTCTATTGTGATCCATCACTAATAAACAATGACATTTTACTATACTTGAAAATATTTTAACAGTTTTATCAATTAAAATAATTATCCTTAATTAAATTAATCAACAGCCACTGCCTTGTAATAATGAATAAGCAAAAATTGGGCAGATGGGGAGTTTGTGAACATTAGTGTGGGTTCATAACTTGATAATACAAACAGATATTCTACAAATATACAGTGACAAAAATAAAGATATCATCAAATTCAAAAGCTTTTCTAAAAACTGGTGTGCCAAATAGCTTCATCACCTTCCCCACATCTCTGGTGAACCTCCTCCATTCTCTCCACTGATTTGCAAATGCCACTGCAACTCCAATCAAATGATGCAGCACAAGGATTCCCAGCTTGGGCTTTCCACTCACAGTCTACAACATCCACAGTTAGTCAAATTAAATTCCTTATCTATAAACATAACTTTTTTGCATTTGGTAACCATCGAAACGATTCGACAAAATGTTTTGGCATTTGGTTAGTTTCGATGAAATGCGGTACTATCAGATATTGAATCAAGATAACTCTTCCATGGCCTAGATTTTTGGAATGGCGAAACATATTTAGACATGATGAGGTAGAAAATCCTTACCAAGTGGAGTGCCACAGCAAAGGCTCCTATCATCAATGTGTTCCACATCAAGACCAATGAACCATGAACCCAGGGAAACATCTTCATTTGCAAATTTATGTAGTATGGGCCTGGAGAAGAAGAAAATTCTTCATATAAGTTATGACAGCCAAATTATTACTAAAGTTTCGTTTGATCACTTCTTGGTTAGTTAATAATAAACTTATCACCTCTACTTTCATCTATTGGTTTCTTTGTTTTGTCAAATGTTTATTTAGGAAAGATAAAAACCACAGTAAAGAAATTACAAGAAAACAAACCAAATTTGGGTTATTAAACAGAGCCTACGGCCTAAAATGGTGAGCTACCATTCAGTGTCTGAAAGGACTTACCTATTAACTGAAATGTAGGTAGCCAAATCTTTGGAGATGGCATAAATTTGCCCAGTTGCATGTCTAAAATACTTGTTGCCTTCCTCACCAAATTTCCAGTATTCAGGTTCATGGTACTTTACCCCTCTGCAAAGAATTTATGGTGTTTAATATTTTGAAGTAACATTCCTGGGACTAACATTCTCAAGTATAGAGTATTTAATTTGCTTACTTTTGAGCAAGAACTGGGCCCGACTTCATGCAACCAATATAAACGCGTGGTTTTGATCTATGACGGGCCAAAGTAGAGCCGACCATACCTGTGATTTCTCAATCAGTTTAGTTATGGAGGACAATCTCAGCATTCCACCTCCAACATAAACACACAACGCACTCAAGAGGTAATAGAGCCAATAATCTTAGAATATGAGAATGCTAACCAAGATTTATGTGAACATCGTCATCAACTTTGATAAAGAAATCTGCATCCCACTTAGCAACTGCTGTTGAGAAGTATATTTGGGTTTTCGAGGATAATTCATGGTATCCTTCTATGTGGTTCTGTAAGAAAACAATCAAGTTCAAAGGTTCATTTAACTACGAATGTGTTATTTCAAATAGCAAGTACACAATCTGTATAAACCAAAGTAAATTGAAAGGTTAAAATGCATGGGAATAACTAAGCTAATTAAGAGCTATGGAAGAAAACAAAGTACATATTAACTACTTTAGTTTTGAATATAGCAACACCTTGAAACAACAATTAGTTATGTGTTAGAGTTAAATCAAGTATAAGACCAGCTGGCACATTATAGTGTACATGTGGTGGTTACGTTTGTTTTTTAAGTTCTGGCTGAGAGGAGCTGGAGAACATTTGACCACAAATCTCATGATTGTAATAATAAGAAACTTGAGCTCCAAGGGTGCACTCCCTCACATTCCCTCACAAGTCTGGGATGCTACACCCTTCCACCAATCTCCATATAATTCAAGGATCATCTATAATTATATAGCTTATCTATAACAGATATTTGGAGTCGTAGCTCTGTAGCCCAAAAAGAATCCTTGAACTACCATACCATTACAAAAGAAAAAACGAACGTAAAAGTCCTTCCTCTTTGAAACTACAGATTGCTTGACAAAAAATTGAACTTACAGATCGATATCAGGAGGAATCAGCAATTTGTTCTATTTACACAATGAAAAACTACCATACTTTTATTGATTATAAATACTAAACCAGAGAAAGGATTGTGTGACTTGGTCCAATAATGTCTGCTACTAACATTTCCTCAGACAATTGCTAGATCTCATCTTTCTGTATCTGCATCTGAGCATACCCTAAAAACAATTGCATGATCCAAATTCGTGGAGGTAGTAGTCCTGCAAGCATATTAAATGCAATGCCAAACTGCTAGAGTTGGTTTTATTTCATTTTAGTTGCGTAACTTGCATGGATGCAAAACCAAACTCTTAAGAATGTACCTTGCCATCATGGTTCCCATTCCTAGTTCCCAACAAAACACTACTGTGTATGCCCCAGCTTAAACCTTCATACTTCACAAGGTTTCTTTCTAGCCATTGTATCCCAGTTGCAAGGGTAGGAAGTCCTCGACTATTCTAATATCAGTTGGGGAGAATATGACTCCATTAAAAACACCCTCTGCTCATACTAGTATAACCATCTATCCATATTCTCCTGCGATCAACATTGGGATGTTAGCTTGTCTTCAAGGGTTTCTAGGAATGAAATTATATTTGACTAAAAATCCTATCATAAATATCACTTGGTCTTCAAATTTTCCTTGAAGTTTCATCATGTATGGATGTGAGTCCACATGATTTGAGTTTAATCAGACTCGGCTACTTCTATAGGTAAACTCTAAACCCTCTGAGCCATCTTCCTACAAAATTTTCCTCTTCTTGCATTAGCTTCTTCAGGCATTTGACTGTCACGTACAAGCAATTCATGCAGCTCCTTGTTCTTGCATCAATGGCTAATTGGAAATTTCTCATTATATGAAAGCACGAGTCATGTTAGCTTCTTACATGTAGTTTCAGATACGTCAACAACTACTTTTTGCAGTACAACTTTCTCCATCCCACAAAATCAAAAGTTGAAGGTGTGTTATCAAGAATTTTGCACTTTGCCAATGAAATTTGGATCGAGGATCAGTTGCCCTTGGGTCATAAGTGGTTTTGCATATTAAGAGAAAGTCTTCATCCTCCACTATTTCCATGGTTTCAATGATTTGATTCAGACCAACTGGTCGCAATATCCTCATCTCAGCTCCACTAACAAAATTGTCTTCCCATTTATTCTTTAGTATATTCATTTGTGGAGCAAATAACATTTTGAACTGACATCTATAAGCTTGATTGCTACCTTAGGTATAGAGATTTGAACCTCCAACCTCGAGAGGAGTAGATGCCCACTACAGTTAATATACAAAGTTGATAGAGTCAAGAATAGCCAACGGTTAGAATTAGTAAGAGGTAAAATTTACAAATCTTTCCAAGCATTCAAGAGGATAGACTCTAGCTTTCTCTCAATTATCATTGTCATTCCATAGATTATTTTAATTATTAATATCAGTTAGTAACTCTACCTAACAAAATGCAGATTAATTAAGCCAACCTCCCTAACACCCATAAGTGCCTCACCAGTTGCCAATAGTGATTAACTCTCTCTTCCCTCCCCACATATGCGAAATGCATCTATGGCCTATTTGGATCACAATATTAATGGTTACATACCAGTCTTAGAAAATCCTTATGTTGTGCATCCTCTGCATCAACTGCACGATCCAACACGCCACCAGGAGTTGCACTGAGAAAATAGCATGCTAAATTAACTATGAGATTATGAAGCATGAGATTTTGCAACAGAACAGATTCATGCAATAAGCACAATGCAGGCATTCATGAAAACTTTACCTATGTCCAATGATAAAGCGTATTATAATTCCCTTCTCCACCTCCAGCTTTCTTAGATCTTCACCTAAATTAAATATAACCACTTGTTGTGAGGAACGAGTTTGACTATTCAAAAAGAGAAAACAGTTGCACACAGAGTGACTATGCTATGGTTGAACCTTGAGGCATCCATGTTTCTCTAATAGAGTCTCTTCGCTTTCTGCTGCTGAAAGCCGTAATGATTCCCATAACAAAGAAAACCTTAGGTCGCTCCTTCAAAATCTTGATTCCGGAATCTGTAACCATAGGAGATCCTTCATCATCATCCGCTTTAGAAGCTCTAGCTGCGGCTAGCTGCACCTCCAATGATGAGATTGTTTTGTCTAACGTCCTGAAAAACTCATGTCATAATATGCTTCAAACTTAGAATGAACAATATGGCATTATCAACAATTCATTGTGCATCATTAAACTTGAGAAATGATTGCAAGGAAATAGAAAAGTTCCTTCAACAATACATATACAAGCATGAGAGTAAAACTTACATGATAACATCGTGGGTTTGTGATACTTGAGAAAGAATATCAGCCTGAAGGGAAGCCTCCTGTAACATGAACATGGTCATCAAGATATTGCTGTAAAGGAAAATTTGCAACATTTATTATACTCTAACTTGCCTTCTTCTCACAATTAACAATGGGCTGAGAAGTTTTTGATTGGACTTTCTCTAAAGATGCATCCTCCTCATCTGTTTCTACTGGATCGGGCACAGCCCAAAACCTATAAGACAAAGATAAAAAAATAATAATAATAGTAAATCAATCTACCAACTAACTTATCTAAATGGATAAAATTTCATAGCATGGAGAAGATATTGGAAATATGAATCTTTCTAACAATAATTAAGAATATGCACATTATCATACGTATAATTTCAATGTAGATAAAAACTCTAGGTTTAAAAGGAACAGCAACTAAGGGGCAATTCCATATCTTTACAACAAATCTAGCTAACTATCAGAGCACAAGGATCTCACTCTATTGATTTGAACTCACTGAGAGAATCTTTACGCATTACATCAAGAAGACAGGCATTACCTAAGAGTCTAAGACCATTCCAAAGTAAGAAAAGAAAAGAACTCACATTGCATATCTGCCCTGTGGGCCCAAATTTGAAGGTTTTAAGTTTGTAAAACAAAATGAGAGTTATCCATGTCCCCGTATTTCTTCTCAGTATCAGGTTCAAGAATATACTGATAGAATTCCAAACTAGGATTGGAGATTTTATTATATTCAAGTCGTACTGAACGATTACAAGAACAGAAAGAAAAGAAAGCTGCCCTGCTTCCTCTCACAGTAGAGAGCAAAGCTTCAGCCCCACTACAACTATCCCAAAATATTCACTAAATCTCTCCGGTCCTCTCCCCTCCCCTTTTAACATAACCTTCGTTTCCTAACTAACTAAGAGTCACTAATAGTCGTGGTCTCCATCTCCCCAACTGAAGCGCCTTCATCTTTTCCAACTTTTCCATTATTACCTTTACTCTTCCTCCTTTGATACTGAAATACGATCGGTGGCCTATCATTACCTCCTTCCTCCACATTTACCTTGTCCTCAAGGTAAAAAGTCGGAAATTGCTTCTAGAAATCATCCACTAACTCCCAAGTTGCCTCATATGCCTCGGCAAACCCTTCCATTTCACCAAAACTTCCCGTCCATTGTGCGAAGAATGAGGGCGATAACCCAACACCTCTTCTGGTTCAATCAACCATTTATGACTCTCATTCACCAATAGGTCCACTATTTGAGTTTCACACTGTTGTCCTACCACTTTCTTCAATTGTGATACGTGAAAAACAGGATGTATGACTGCTAATGGGGGAATTTCCAACTTGCAGGCGACCATCCCAATCCTTTCAGTGATTTTATACGACCCAAAGTACTTGGGAGACAACTTTACATACCACTGCTGATGTACAGAAATTTGTCAATAAGGTCTGAGCTTCAATAAGACCCAATCTCCTACCTGAAATTCCACATCCCATCTCTTCTTATCAGCATATTTCTTCATCTTGTCTTGAGCAACTCGCAAATGCTCTTTGAGAACCCGTAAAACCTCATCCCTATCTCTCAATTGCTGATCTAAAGTAGCATTTGAAGTACAATTATCACCATTATAAATCAAGGGAGGAGGCAGTCGTCCATATACAATCTGAAAGGGGGTCATTCCGGTCGACACATTATACGTGGTATTATACTAGTATTCAGCCCAATGCAGCCAATTAATCCATTCCTTTGGCCATTCAGAAAAGCAACGCAAATACATCTCCACATTGCGATTGACTACCTTAGTTTGATCGTCCAATTGTGGATGATAAGCCGTACTTCGATGTAGTTTGGTACCTGAGAGCTGGAAAAGTTCCTGCCAGAAATGACTCACAAACACCTTGTCTCGATCAGAAACAATGGACTTTGGAATCCCATGTAGCTTAACTACTTCCCTACAAAATACATTAGCTACAACTACAGCATTCAAGGGAGGTTTTAAGGCTAGAAAATGTCCATACTTACTCAAACTCAATTTGTCCACCACAACGAGGATTACATCATGACCCTTGGCCTTTGGTAATCCCTCTATGAAATCCATTGAGATGTCAGCCCAAACAACATCAGGAATTGTTAGCGGCATCAACAAACCTGCTGGAGACAAAGCCAAAGTCTTGTTCCTTTGACATACCATACATTCCTCCACGTATTTTTTAACATCCCTCTTCATTCCTTCCCAATACAACTCTCCTGATAAACGTTTATAAGCCCTCAAAAAACCATAATGGCCACCAAATACCGAATCATGTTATGTGTGTAAAATAGTAGGAATTAAAGTAGATGTTTTGGATAGAACTAACCTCCCTCTGGATTTCAGCACTCCCTGCTGTAAAGAAAAATCATGAACTCCCTCTTCCTTCTGTAGCACTCTGGTTTGATACTCTGTAATTTATCATCCCGTTCCACCTCTTTTTGGATGACTGCTATGTCTATCAGTGTAGGAGTAGTTAAGTTCGCGAGCTGAACATTGGATTCTACCCGTGATAACGCATCTGCTGCTCCATTTTCCAGTCCCGGCCGGCAAATCACTTCAAAGTCATACCCAAGAAACTTGGCAACCCACTTCTGATGTTGTGGTTGTATGGTTCTCTGTTCCAATAGAAATTTCAACGCCTTTTGATCCGTCTTGATCACAAATTTCCTCCCTAACAAATATGGCCTCCACCTTCGCACAGCCATTACCACAACCAATAGCTCCCTTTCGTACACCGGCTTGGCTCGGTCTCTCATAGATAAGGTGACTATAGAAGGCAATTGGTTGTTTCTGTTGAACTAGCATAGCTCCGATTCCATGTCCTGAAGCGTCAGTCTCCACCTCAAAAGGCAAACCAAAATCTGGTAATGCTGGCACAGGCAATGTCATCATAGCATGTTTTAACTTTTCAAATGCTTCCTGAGCCTCCTCTGACCATTAGAATGCCCCTCCTTTCAATACTTGAGTCAACGAGGCTGCAATACTCCCATGATTGTGCACAAATCGCCAATAATATCTTGACAGTCCTAAGAATCCCCGTATCTCCCTGATAGTTTAGGGTATTGTCCATTCCAAGATAGTTGTTACCTTCTCCGGATCCACCTCCACTCCCTTTCCCGAGATTATATGCCTCAAATATTCCACGCGCTCCTTAGCAAACTGACACTTCTTACGGTTAGCATATAATTCGTTCTCCCTCATAACAGATAGTACTACTTTCAGATGTTGCAAGTGATCTTCCAAATTCTTGCTGTACACCAAAATGTCATCAAAGAAGACTAAGACAAAGTGTCATAGGTATGGTTTAAAGATGGTGTTCATCAAGGCTTGAAAGGTGGAAGGAGCATTGGTTGGTCCAAAAGGCATTACCAAAAACTCGTAATGGCCTTCATGGGTTCTAAAACTTGTTTTCTCAATATCTCCAGGATGCATTCTTATCTGATGATAACCCGACTTCAAGTCTAACTTAGAAAATAGCTCCGCTCCATTCAATTCATCAAACAATTCTTCTACCACTGGTATAGGAAATTTGTTCGGAATAGTTGCATTATTGAGAGCTTTGTAATCCACACAAAACCGTCAGCCCCCATCCTTCTTTCTCACCAACAGTACTGGGCTTGAATACGGGCTTGTGCTGGGTCTGATAATCCCTGAATCCAACATCTCTTCCACTAATTTTTCCATTTCAGCTTTCTGCTGATAGGCATAACGATACAATCTTACATTGATTGGATTCGTCCCCTCCTTCAAGTGGATGTGATGCTCAATACTTCTGCATGGAGGAAGCTCCTCCGACCATTCAAACACATCCTCAAACTTGTGCAACAAGGTGGGTATTGATTCCGAGATGGTGTAGACTTCCTCTATTCCATACCATTCAGCCATTGATACGCCTCCTTCTATCATTCAACATTCAATTAGAAACCCCTGTCCTCCTCAATCCACGATCTCATCATGCTCTTCAAACTCACTCTCGCTTTCGTCAAACTCGGGTCACCACGAAGAGTTACCTTACGATTCTTGTGATCGAAGGTCATTGTTAAGTTTCGCCAGTCCACTTCTGTCTTCCCTAACGAATGAAGCCATTGCATGCCCAAAATCATGTCCACTCCCCCAAGCTCTAACGGCAAGAAACTATCCTTCACCGTCCATTCTCCGATCGTGACCTCCACCTTACACAATCCTTTTCCTTTAACCGCCGAGCCAGATCCCAAGACCACTCCATAATTTGTAGTTTCTATAATTTCCAAGAGCAATCGCTTCGCTAATCCTTCAGATATGAAATTATGAGTTGCTCCGCAATCAATCAATAACACGACCAGCTCACCCCTTATCTCCCCTTTGATCTTCATTGTTCGTGGATTGGTTAATCCCATAACTGAATTCAACGAAAGTTCAGCTACTATAGAGACTTCTTCTTCCATGGTCAACATGTTCAATTCTAGTACCTCTTCTCTCAGATCGTCCTCCTCGTACAGTTCCATTTCTTCCCCGGACGCATGCACCACCAGCAATCTCAGCTCTCTGAGTTCGCGTCCTTTACATCGATGTCCCACAATGTACCTCTCATCACACCTGAAACAGAGTCCCTTCTCCTTCTCCGCTTGAAATTCCGCGTCCGTTAATCATCAGGACGATCCTTCCCTCCGATTTTCCCCGATCGACACCCCTCTCAGTGTAATCGTCCTCATCGGAAATGATTCACTAGTTTTCCTCCATCTTTCACTTCTCCAATATTACTTATTTTATTCATGGCATCGCTATTTATTTTAGTACCATGCAGGGTTTGGATCTTACCTCCGAATGTCTTTGCCCGACCCGCTTCTGATCCCACATTCTCACGATCCTCAACCCGTTGGGCCAATGACATCATTTGCGCCAACCTGACCGATCCCCAGCATTCCACCTCTGCCTTGATCCATGGGGCAAGTCCATTTATAAATGTCTCCTCCAACACTTCACTCGAAAGATGCGGCAACAGAGCCACCAACTTATCAAACAAATTCCAATACGCCTCCACCGTCAACTCTTGCCTGATTGCTAAGAACCTTTCGCAGATCGATCTTTCTCTCAGCGATCGAAATCGAACCAACAACCTCTGTTTTAAGTCCTGCCAATCTTTAAACGGCTCACGTCCCTCTTTGGACCGGTACCAATCCAACGCTGTTCCGTCAAAACTGATCACTGCTACCGTCATTTTCTCCGATTCCGTCAGCTTGTGGATCTGAAAGTACCAATCAGCTCTGAATGACCACGAATCCGGATCACTTCCACTGAATGCCGGCATCTCAACCTTCTTAAATTTGCTTCAGTCACTCACCAATTCTTCTACTCCCAATTTGGCTGCATTATTCAACACAGTTTTACTATTTGATCCTTCCTTTTCCTCCATCGAGACTGTCTTACCTTTCGCCATTTCGGCCACATACGAAATTAGCATCTTCTGGGGCCTTTCCACTTGCATTCCCAATCGATCGATACTCTTAGCCAACAATGCTAAGTTCTCCTCAATGGTCAACAATTTCTACATCTCTACTCGGAGACCGAGATCTCCTGATCCAACAGTTCCAACTTCTCCTCAAATCGCTTTTGAGCCATCACTCCCAGGGGAATGCTCTGATACCAATTTGATAGAATTCCAAACTAGGATTGGAGATTTTATTATATTCAAGTCGTACTGAACGATTACAAGAACAGAAAGAAAAGAAAGCTACCTTCTCACAGGCGAGAGCAAAGCTTCAGCCCCACTACAACCACCTCAAAATATTCACTAAATCTCTCTGATCCTCTCCCCTCCCCTTTTAACATAACCTTCATTTCCTAACTAACTAAGAGTCACTAATAGTCGTGGTCCCCTGGGCAGAAGCGTCTTCATCTTTTCTAACTTTTCCCATATTACATCTCGCTACCTCTTTAGTTGCCACCCCCTACTTGCTCATTCGAAATGACTACCACAAGAAAGTCGCTCCTATCTCTAAGGGGGCTTATGCACTCCACGACTTTCTTATGTCATGAGGGATCTATTAGCAGCAAATTCCCCATACATCTCGAGGCACCTACCAAAAAGATACTCTGAAGGCTTCGGGATCGAGGTATCATTAGCCGAAGAAGACCCTGGCCAATCCACGTGGCCTGCTTGACGAACGTCAGCGACGGAGACATCATAAATTGGTCCGCGAGCATCGCAATAAGTCTTCTGTCCTACTACAGGTGCTATGACAACCTTTACCAACTCCGAACGATTGTCGACCACCAAATCCGCTGGTCTGCAATACTCTTCCTCCTTTGATAATGAAATCCGATCAGTGGCCTATCATATACGTGCTTCACTGCTTACAGGAAAATAATCCTTGTAAAGTTTAGGAAGTACCAACTTAACTTGCCACATCTAAGCCTTCTACATTTCCTTATCTCTCCGAAAATGAGAGATAAGCATAAAAGAAAAATGTGGATTCACAAAGACACAAAGTCCATCCCAGCTTTAGAAACTTGGTACTTTGTTTTCAGGATCAGTAAATAAAATTTGAACTTGATACTGACAATTTAACCATCCAAAATAATATGCTTTTCGTGCCATAGATCTCATAAGAGCACCACCATCCAACCAAAAAGCCGAAGTTCAAAAAAATTAATCTTTCTTGCCAACGCCACGACAAGATATAGTTCTCACAATTTTCTGACTACCGAGATTGAAAAATGCCAGAGAACCATATGAATATAAAGTAATCTACATCTACAGCCTAAAGAAGAAATCAGAAACAGGAATCTTCTGCGATTGGCCAGAAATTTGCAACACCCAATACCAAAAGATCCAGTTCCAGGAAGTCCCAAATGCTAAAAGAAACATAAAATGCCTTCACAAATCAAAGAACCCCATGCAGCCTAAAGATAATTTCCTTCTACTACTACCTATTCTCCATCCGATCAGCCAAATTTCTCAAAAGAACAGCTCAAGAACACGACCCACTATCCTCATTGAAAATGGCAACACCCCAACACCAACAAAAACATCCCATTCAGTACAAGATCTCAGGCACAAATGAGAGAGAGAGAATACCTGTCGACAACAAAAATACCCAGGAAGAAGCTAGCAATGCAAAACAGAAAAACCCATCTGGGAGAAAAGCCATTGGTGGGCTTATGAGGTCTGGTGAGACCCATTAGAGCCCAGAAGCTTCCAAAGCTCAACGAAGCGCTTCCAGGTTATTCTCTTGAGATTAAAAGCGTCAGAAAGAAGAACCGAAATGAACCCATGAAAGAAGAAGAGAAGAGAAGCAACAAAATCAGTGTCTTAAAGAGAAAGAGGATTGTGTTTGCCGTCAAAACATGGGGAATTGAAGAATGGTTTTTCCTTCGCTGTTCTCTGCTCTGTTCTGAGGTTATGGGCAGAATCGAAATGGTAGAATGTGATGGGTTTTTTTGTTTTCGAAATTCGATTGTGTTTTTGAATCGCTGGCTCACGGGAATGTGAAAAAATGGTATATTCATAAAGAATTGGACTCGGGTCTGTGCTACCCCACGTCAAGGTCAAGCGGTATCTGAAGCAAACAGCAGATGTAAAAAAAAAACTCTGGATTTTGGGGTCTTTTTCTTTCCATCTTTTAGCCTGATTTTCAAATTCTATTTTCTAAACCTCTATTTATAAACTTAAATTTCAATAAATAGAATTATATTTATGGCTTTACAATAATAGAAAATAAAAACATGTTCAAAAAATATATAAAACAACGTTTTAGTCCCTTTATTTTAGATTTTATTTCATTTTTAGTTTTTGCTCGTAAATGTCTAAATTTAGTCCTACAAATAAAGTAGCCTTTGTTGTTAAATTATTTAAAAAAAAAAAAGATAGCTAGCCTATTCACATGTGTTTTTTCATTATCTGAAAATTATTATTATTATTTAACCTATTTTAATAAAAAAAAAAATTCAAAATCTAAATTTATAAAGATTATCTTGACGCTCCAATGCATCCTTTATTTCTGCTCTTCTTTTCACGCATTTGAAGAATGTTATCTGAGCAAGAGCATTTATAGGTAACATTCAAGCTCCTTTGAGGACTCCATTTATGCACTCGGATAGATTTGTCATCATCCACCCATATCTGAATCCTTCATCATGTGCTTGAGTCCATTGCTATAAACTAATGTTGTCAAAAAAACTTAGACAGCTCCGATTTATTCTTTTGATATCTTCAATTGCTTTGTTGAACTTTTGAATTTGAAACTAATACCCGACACGATAAACATAATTTTTCAATGAATTCAATTTATACTTTTTATTGAAGTTGCTGACGATATGTCGTAAGCAAAAACGATGGTGACATTTCAGTCCCGTCCAACCATTTGCTAGGTTGTTCACTACTGCAATTATACCAGCATGTCGATCTGAAATTAAACACACCTCTTCGTGTGTTACAATTTCTCTCAGGTGTTTCATACTTAGTGATCTCAAACAAGCCATCTACCGAGCGGTACTGTTCATATAACAAGTGGCAAGCATTCGGCATTCCATGCTCGCATTTTATGGCCGTTTGCTCATATTTTAACATAAACTACGAAGATTTTATTGAGGACTACTATAAATTGTCAACATTCGCTCCCAGAAATATAGCCATCCCCACCCCCTCACGTCAATCCCACAAGCCTCCGTCTAATTCAAAATGATAACAAAATACATAGGTTGTTAGAAGCAACTCGAGTACACAGATACATATAGTATACCATCTCATTACTTTATTTCCTCTATGAGGGAAAAAGAAAAGTAATAAACCTGCAATCTCGAGGGTGGATACGTGTCGAAACTTCAACCTTCGACAACCTAAGCGAGATTCGCGAGATTTCCCTTGTCGATGGTTGAAGTTTCGGCTTATGTATTGTTTTCAAGTTTTTTTTTGTTCGTCGAGTTCTCAACGTTCGACCTCCACATTAGTCGAGCCCTCAACGTTCGACCTCTAGCCTTGAACTCCCAAAACAACAATATTTCTCTAATAAGTTTCAAAACAACAATATTTCTCTAATAAGTTTTGAAAACAACAATATTAATATTAAAGGTCCATTATTAATACATACAGTCTATAAAAGAAAAATAAAAGGAAAATAAAAGTTTGAATTTTTTATTTTGATTAAAGCTTAAGGTTTATACATATAAAGTTTAGTGCACACAAATCAATAGATAAAGAGAAGAGAGAGAAAAAGGAAAGAGAGAAATTATTATTTTTTTATAACTTGTTTATTTTAAAATTTGATTTTGGGTCTCGATGTAGTATGTTCTACACATGCCTAAGACTTGTTGGTTGCATTTTGGTTTTCTAGGTTGCCCATACCTTGTAACCATTAAAATAATTAACTAAATAATAAAAAAAAATCTTGACTCATTACAAATACAAATATTTTAATTCAAGTCACATCCTTATTTTATGGGACAGGGGATATGTCATTTTCACTTTATATTATAAATTTCCTAGGTTTTTATGAGACCTCGTGCTAAATTTAGTTAGATAATTAATGCATGTCAAAAAAGAAAAAAAGAAAAAAAATAGTCTATGATTGAATAAACATTTGTAATGTAGTTTGATTAAACATTTTTTTTTAGTGTTTCATTTTGAAAATAAATCATTTTAAAAAAAATGAAATAACCCTTAAAATAGTTTTTAAAATACTTTTTAACATTTATTTCAATCAGGTTTTATCAAAAGAATTTAAATTAAAACACTTTTTTTAGTCAATGTAAACAGACACTTATTCTACAAAGCATCCAATGACATATTTGGAAGTATTTTAGAAATGGTAATCTAAACAAAGTTGATTCATTAACAGTGATTTATTAAATATGATTTCTATACCCTCGTCTTTTGGGCTAAATTATTTATTTATAATTAATTTTGTAAAACTATGATAAATCACTTTGTCCAAATGATTTAAATTTAATTACAAGTATTTTTAAATGGTTAAATGTTTGTTTTGAAATGTGGTTATAATTTTAAAATCATAAAATTATGAAAAAGAAACATTATATTTGAGATTGAAAAAAATTGAGACAGGCAAACGGAAAATTATAAAGAGAAAAATGTTAAGAGGCAATAGAGACAAAGAAAATTTGAATAAAGAAATAAAGTTACAAAGATATAAGAATTTTGGGGAGAATGGCAAACTTTTATGGAGAATAACTTTAAAAGGAAAAAAAAAAAAAAAAAAACCTCGAGCGAGGAAAAAAATTCGAGGGCAGCAAGTTAGAGAAATAAATTTTAAAAATAGAGAAAAATTTTGAGAGAGTTAAAATGCATTTTTCAAAAATGATATTCTTTATTAAAAAAATAGAGGACATTATAAACATTTTAGAGAGAGAAAACTTGATAAACTTTAGAGAGAGAGAGATAAAAATTCTATAAAGAGACAGTTTTTTTAAAAAAAAAATTTATGACAGAATAAAGTGAAATAGAAGGATATTTCTTTAATATGAAATAGTAGTCTTTTTAAAAAGAAAGCACTCACAATCATCTTTCCAAATCATTTATTCATAATTAACAATTTTAGAAGGAAAATTTATTTTAGACATGTCAAAAGAGATTTTGATTCTTCCAAAATTACCTTAAAACATGTCCTATGTAAAATCTTACAAAATCTTAAAAATTATTATTATTTCAAATTAAAGAGCTATTATATGAGAATATTTATAAAGCCAAACCATAACTAATTAAATTCAATTATTACTACATAAAGTAGGTTACGTTGCTTCAATGTCAAGTAACCATATGCATGACGTTTTTGAAAATGTTAAGTAATCGATTGTCAAGTAAAATGTGATAATTTGATCTCAAAAATAGGTCAAGTCATATGTTTCCTGAGACAATTTTTGTGTCAAGAAACATAATACACTTGACATTGGTAACACGTCAAATTTATTGATTCTTCACGTTGATTACGTATCATATGATAGTTACTCTTGACATTTTTTATTTGTCAAATATATGTTTATTTTGACACAAAATGGTGGACAAATTATTTAATTTTTTACACGGTAATGTAATCTATACTTTTTTTTTCTAAATTAAACATATCAATTTTTCATTTCTCTGCATTACGTGTGTTCCAACAATAAGATAAAATTATTTCTTCAACTAAAATAAACAGCTGCATATTTGAGGTCTATTACCAACCCAAAATATCAAAGTAGCAATTCCATTCTTCTATTATCTTTTATATAATGAACGATTTCAAAATCTATTACAGTACATACTACCCTACCCCAATATGCAATAATTCTAAAATTTCAAGAACTATAATTTCCAATCATGTACTATTCCAAAATCATGAGACTACAAATATCTATCCTCTACCACATATTCTTTTCAAGTCTATAACCCATAATGTCTATTGACAAAAATATTTTACACAAAAAAGTACATGGGCATTTCCATTATAGCCATACACAAAATTTACAGCCAAATACATTGTCCATGATCTAAAAATTCAACCCCGCTCGTACTTCATCCAATTCAAATTACGAGTATGAGGTCCTTTAATTGTACCAACCTATATAAAATTTTAAAAAGTCAAATATACATTTTACACTATTTATACACTAAAAAATAAAAATAGGTCATATTACACTACTATAATATTACAATATAAGTAGTTTAAAAACATGCCACATTTGTGATAATGCTCTTGTCTTTAGTCATGATTTTTCGAATACATCTCATAACATAATACCCACATTTGACAGTTCCCACTTGTAAAGGACATTACAATTCAAAACCAATAATACATATTACATTAACATATGCACTAAATGTACATCATTTTATTAATTCTTTAAATGCTCTTATGCTTGTCTTTCCTACTTTCTAGAATGTGGTTTTTCGAGTTTTTTTCAAATTCTTTTGAGATTGAAAAATCGTCACTATCTTGCATTTGCCAAAAGAGTATAGTATAATATTAAAAATGAAATAAATTTTACACCAAATACAAAAAAAAAAAAAAAAAAACACACAAACACACACGAACAAAATTAACTTACATAATTGTTATGTATTTGATATCATCTCGCGAATTTGTTCTCAATGAGTTGAGATAGTACACCACGTCATCATACGCATTAATAACAATTAATGACAAATGGTCACTAAATAAAATACACAAGTAATTAGCATTTATAATTAACGTGAAAAAATTCAAAAATATCCGTGAAATCTCCACTTTATAAAAAAAAAATGTCAAGTAAGTAAAAGTTGCAAGTATTAAGTAATGAAGATTTTGTAGAGTAAGTTAATATAGTCAATACAACTGTAAAATTCAGTTAATACAAATATAGACTAACAAAATAACAACTTATGTTTAACTCACTTAATATTCCCCTTAAACACAAGCCAGAGAGAGCATAAAATTGATGCCTGCTAGTTGAGATGCGGAAAAGATGAACTGAAGCAACATATCTTTCCGTAGAACTTATTCACGAATAAAATGGATGTCCACTACGACATGTTTAGTTAGTTGAATAGCGAGGGTGGTACTGTACCAAAAATTTTGAAGATCTTGAAGAAGTTGTAGCTAAGGCACAATTTACCCTCGCTCAGTGGGTCGCCCTGACTCATCCCAACCCTAAAAAGTAAATGCATAAACTTCTTTTATGGTATTTGAAGCTCGTTACTTTTTAAAATTTTCCAATGTGGGACAATTGTACTTATAATACTTTGAGAGAGTATTCAGTTGTGTGAGTGATATAATGTTTTGAGAGAGTATTCTTGTAATTGGAATCAGGAGAGATTTATATGTGATTGTAAAAAAAATAAAAAATCACAAAATAAATTTTTTTTCTGGTTCATAGCTTTTTTCTCCCGTTTGAAGTTTTTTTTTTCGTTAATTCTTATATTTTCAGTTTTATTCTCTTTTTTAATTTCTCAATTATTTTTTCAGCTTATTCTTAGTGAGAGGTTGGTTTGTGAAATTAATGTCTACCTAATGTAAACTAACTCTCTGACCCTCTTATTTATTCCCATACTAATGATCCTAATAGATTGTTTGGTTGGGTCGCTCAACTTTTCCAAATTTTGTCACCTGAGTTGGTTTCTTACGAAAAGGATCATGTTAATTTTGTGTGCTGTGTATTTTAAACGATTGCACTCCTTCTCAACTAGTCTTTTGATATGACTCTATATGTAATAATAATAAAGAATATACATAGAAAGTGCCTATATATGACCACCCAATAGGATTGGCAATGTTAAATTTAGGATGGATAAAAATACTTATGGTTAATAGAAATTCACTTAATATTTACAAATTTAAAGGCTTATTTAATTATACCAAAAACTAAAATCTATCCCACATCTCAAATCATAATTTGAATAAGAAATCAAACTAATTCACGTATAATAAACTAATCTATGATTAAATTTGATTTTAAGAAATTTTTGTAAAGGTTTTCTTAAAAAATTCTACAATATATTATATATATATATATATATATATATATATATTGTCTTTTTTCCTGTAAGTAATTAATCAGGTCTCTATGGAAGGAAAAAAAAAAACAAAAGGACAGAAATGCAATATTTTTAAGGTTTAGGGTTAGGGTTAGCACTCTCCTTTCCATTTCTTCACTCCAACAACATTCTTAGCTGGAAATCAAACCTAGTTTCATCTTCACAGTTAGTCAAATTTGTCAAGTTGCAAAGAAATACTTTGTCAATGAAATTTATATATTTATTTACTAATAAAAAGGAAAGAGATGATTATTTTAAATTTGATTTAAATCCTGTTTGATCTTTAAATTATCAATTTTGTTTTATTTTAGTCCTTAAAATTTTAAAATATTTATTTTACTCCCTAAACTTTCAAATAGTAGCTATTTATGTGTTTGATGTTAAGATTCCGTTAAAAACTAACAAATTGATGATGACATGGCTGATTTTTGTGCTATGATGTGGCATTGTAATTAGATTGTCAATTAATTAAGTGAGTCGGGCATTTGGGTCAAATTTCCGTATTTGGGTAATTTGGATTTTAACACACCCACTTCCCTTCAAGTGTCGAAGCCTTCACACCATTACAGTTTATCGATTATTCTTCTCATTCTAAAAAACAACACAACTTTGTACTTTTGTAGAAGGAGAACACGAGAGAAATAAGATAGATATTCCTTTTATTTCGGGGTGAGACTGTTTATTGTGAGTGTTCAGTCCACTTATTGTATAAGCAATACTTATTTTCATTTAAACTTTTACCAAAATGTTGGGTTTTATGTTTAGTCCAATTGAAACTAATTTGGGTTGATCCATCTCGAAAACCCTAAATTTTCTTTTATGTGATATGGGTATGATCTAAGAAGGAGGAGGGTAAAAAAAATACAGAAAACGGAGAGAAATAGAAGGAGAGCAGTGTAGTTCGATGTTGGAGATTCAACCATTGGATCATATTGAATTTTGGTCAGCCTGTTGAGAATATATAGGGCCTCGTTTTGAACGGTTAGATCATCGTTTTGAGTTTTGGTTTATCTATAGTCGCTACTTAACAGAACTTGTAAAATTGGGTAATATTTTCATTATTTTTATCTCTCAATCATTGATCTCTTATGTATGAAAGTATTGGCAGATTGTGAATCTTTGTACGACTAATTTTGGTTCATTTTCCCTCAATTTTATCGAAAGTTGACAAGTGACTCCTCGCAAGTCCCATGGTTTATACTCTTCACATCGAGGAGGTTTTCCACATATATTTCGTGTGTTATTTGTTTTTAGTCTTTCAAAATTTTATGGTTTATTGTTGTTCATTATTAGTTGATCGTTTGGTGATTAACTTGTAGTGTATTGAAGTACTATTGTTTGGTTGATTATCTTAGAGGAGATCCTAGTAACTTGCTAGTATATTATTTGGGTCTTTATCACTATCGTCCTTGGTAAAAAATGGTGTGTGTAAACTCGTTCTTTTACTGCTGTGGGGATTTATGCTTTCTTTTGGAATTAAATTAAGAGTGTTTGAGATCATAACTGGGTTTTAAGATTTATGAGCAAAATAACCTATGTATCCTAATGACTTTTCAAATCCAATCCATTTTATGGAAAGATGCATTTATTTTTAATTTTCTTTTTCAGAAAGATCATGGAAGATTTGGAAGTTAAAAGAAGGAATTAAACATGGAAAGGAAAAGAAAAAAATCAATAAATAAAAGAGAATTTTCAAAGATTTTTTTAAAAATACTATTTATTAAGCAGAATATTTTCAAAAATAGAAAAGGTGGAAAATTATTTAGATAAAATAACAAAATTTTAATCTTTTTTAAAGTCTATCTATGTTTATGAGTTTTTTTTACACTATTTTTATAAATAATTTGACATTTTTTTTTTTTTTTGTATTGGTGAAAATTTTCATAGTACTCCCTGAACCATCTCTTTACCAAGTGCAAGTGTGGAGAAAAGTCTTCCACGGAATTTTAGCTAGGTTTATCTTAGGAAAGAGGTTAAGATCTATCAAATTGCCACACAAATGTCTCCCCTATAATTTTAGTCAGAATATTTGGATGGGCAAGAATCCATTTTACCCAATGTTCGGTCCTTAGTTGACCCTATATTTACATTAGGAGGGGAAAAAAATAGGAAAATTCTTATAAATATAAAAAATAAAAAATATTTACATTTTATACCAAAAAAATTTCAAGAGTGTTTTGTATTTTTAGATACTTTTGTAAATATTTTTAAATATTTTTTTTATATTTAAAAAAGCCAAAAAAATACAGGGTTGATCTCTAGATTTTGGGTTAAATTTGTATTTGGTCCCTAAATTTTAAAATATTATACAATTAGTCCTTAAATTTTAATTTTGATTTCAATTTAGTCCCTAAAATTTTAAAATCTTACACTTTTACATTTGAAATTTGAGTTTTGTTTCAATTTAGGTCTCTATTTTTAAAATTTTACATTTTTTACCTCAATTTTTATGAATGCTCACTTTTAATAATTGATGTCAAAGTCTATTAATTAGTTCAAAATAATTATGAAGTAAAATATTAAATTTTGCCAACAAGAGCATAACTCAACTAGCATAGTGTTCATACTATCAACCTCGAGATTTGAGGTTTGATTCTCCTTTCCCACACTTTAATTACAATACCTTTGCAAAAAATAAAAAATAAAATAAAATAAAATTTTAAGTTTCATTTTAAAAGCAATGAAAAATAGTGAAACTTAATCAATAATAATTAATTTAATGATTTTAAATGTATCAACATATATCAAGGGTTTGACAAAAAAAAAAAAGAGTATTTATCAAAAATTGATATTGAAAATATAAATCTTGGAAACAAACTAGGGGCCAAATTGAAACAAAACTAAAATGTTCATGGTAAATGAAACATTTTAAAACCTGAGAATTAATTGAAATCAAATTTATAATTTGAGAACTAAATATGTATCGTTTTGAAACTTAAAACAAAATAGAAATTTAACCCAAAACTAGGGACCAAAAATATATTTTCCCTCTAAACATGTCCTCAATCTCTTTGTTCTTTAACCAAATTTTAACATCAATAACTAAAATAGATATTATTAAAAAATTTAGGGATTAAAATAGACGTTTTAAAAGTTCAGGATCAAAATGGAATAAAATTGATAGTTTAGAGGTTAAAATAGGATAAAATCTTTAAAATATTTAATTAATAATAATAATAATAATAAACTGTTCAGCTGGCGTACGTGTTGTACTGTTCCCTCCTCCAAGGCCCTTCGTAACGTGATGGCGTTCCCAGGTACAAAACATCCCATCTTGAATCGTCAAGAATAAATTATTATTATTGTTATTATTTTTAATTGACCTTAATAATTATATAATTTTTAAAAATAAAATCAAATTAAAATTAGAAAATTTCTACAGATAGAAATAATATCAAATTATTTATAAAAATAACAAAACAAAAAAAAAAATGGATAGACTTCTATCAACATCTATCTCTATTTTTTATTATTTATTTTTTTAAATATTCGTCATGTCCTAATTTTGGCCCATAGTCAGACAAATTTGATTCCAAAACCCATTTAGTAGTGAATGCAATTGATATATAATAATGAACATGCAGATCAAACAATCCTCCAATAAAAAACATAGCTTATAATTGTTGGTGATGATACTCGGGGTTAAATGCAAGCGCCTCTAGATAGATCAACTATTTCATCTGTTCTTCAATAAGGATGAGTTAGAGCGTATTCAATAGTAATTTACTGTCCTGGATCAAATGTTAGCATAAAAATACAATCAATAGACCAAACATCAATAGTTGCTGTGTAATGAGATGAACTAAGTAAGAGCTCTGGTGCAGGGTACCATCTAGTAACCACATATTATATCATAAAGTCAGTTTCAGAAGTAACACGAGCAAGTATGAAATTGCATATTTTCAGGTCACAGCTGACATTTAATAGCAGATTGGAAGGTTTCAAATCTCTGTGCAGAACATTAGCTGAATATATGTACTTCAATCCACAGAGAATCTGGTATGGTAAATACTGACAATGCTGCTCTGATAATGCTTGATTTGAACGAATTATTTGTTGAAGGTCAATTTCCGTTAGCTCATATGCTATATAAACATCATTAAAAGTTTCCCCTAGAGGCGGAGGTATGATATCCCTAATTGCAACAACGTTTTCATGATCCATATGCCGAAGAAGTTTGATCTCACGAAGAGTTTACTTAGCATTCATCTTATTATTAAACGCATCAGCAATCTTCTTGTCAGTATTTAAACACCACACAAGAAGGAGATGGAAAAGGGTGAAAGGGAAAGATTTTACTATTTTGTGTAAATACTTTCCCTTATTTTTATATTTTTGAATATCCCTTACAAATATTTGTTGAGTAAAAATTTCAATATCTAAACCTTAGATTGATAATTTGGTTTATGGTTATTGAAAATTAAACTGAGTACTTTAAAAAATCAAGCTAGGAAAGCAAGATGAAAACTATGATAAAGACGTATAGTAATAAAACAAATCCAATTTTTTTTTTTTAAAAAAATGTTATCTAATTACGAGGCTTAAATTTTAAGTTTTTGTGTCTAGAAGATATTTAAATTTTTTTAACACAACAATTGCGAGGATAGGAATTAAACCTTCGATCTCTAGAGAGAATGTCATATCAATTACCGTTTAACTAGACTCACTTTAGCAGGATCTCTAAAATTTAAACATATATGATAAATCTATTAACTTTCATGTATGTGTTTAATAATTCCATAACTTTGAATTATGTATCTAAGCTCATTAACATGTTCAATTTTTTAAAAAATTTAACTGATCTACTAGAAATAATTTTTCGAGAAATTTAATTGATCTACAAGAAAATAGGCGGCATGGTTGCTCCACTTATGTATCGGGAAAAAAATTGTAATGAGATTTGTGAATGTAAAGAAATGTAGAATAGATCAACATCTCTATTAGACATAAAATTCAAAAATATTTTTTTAAAAGGTATTGTAATTAAAGTGTGGGGTGGGGGAATCAAACCTCAAACCACGAGATTGATAATATAAACACTACGCCAATTGAGCTACACTCTTGTTAGTCATAAAATTCAAAATTCAGAAGTGTATTAGACATACTAATAAATGTCGAATAGATCAATAATCTATTCGACACACAATTCATTATCTAGAGATCTACTAAATATAAAATTGAGAATTTAAGAATCTATTAAATTACCTTTTAAAGTGGAAGGACCTATTAAAAATAAAATTGAAAGTTGAAAGATTTATTAGATAGAAACCTACAAATTTAAACACTAACCTTTAATTTAACCAAACTTAGTTAACTTTTGTATTTATTCTATTTTAATCTATAAATTTTTAAACGTATTATTTTGACCCCTCAATTCTGAGTAAAAGAATTGTTCTAGTTATGTTTATATATAATATAATTAAAATAATTCTTAAACTTGATTTCTTTATTAGTTGATGAATAGATGTCTGAACAAATATTTAAAGTTACATATACGTAGGTCATAGGTTGATTTTAAAATGTGCTGAAATTTATGTCAAATAATTAATGAAAAGTTAATGATGATGAAAACTGAATTAAGTGTTAATGTAAAGTTTATGACTAAGAGTATTTGAAAGCTTAAAATGATAGTGTATATATAATTAGACCTGTCCATTAAATATAGCTCAATAAACAAGATATTAATCTACATTTTAAAAATACATATACAAATAGTTTAAATTTGGCTTTTACCTACTCAAAAAAAAAATCTATTTTCTTATATCTCTTACTCAATCCAAAACTCAGTTATAGTTAAATTAATAAAACATAATACATCAACTCATTACCAACTTTTGAAAAATGGTTTTTGAGATTTGATTAAAGTATATGGACCAAATTCAATAATTTAAAATTATAAAAGCTAAATTGAGAAACATGAATTAATACTACAATTTGATAGGACTTAATCTATACAAATTATAAAGTACATGAGCTAAATTGTTATTTATTAAAATTTAAAGACTAAATCGTTATAAATGTGGAAACAAAAAATGATTTTTAACCTTTAAAGAGTTTTTTGTTTTGTTTTTTTTTCAAAGGCTTTTAAAAGTTAAAGAATTCAACTTCTAATGTAACCAATTTAAATTATCGAGACAATTTAAAGAATGTGTATATTAGTTTATTTATTTAAAGAGAGTGCCACTTCACTTAACATGATGAACCATTTTGGATAAGATTGCTTCGAGAAAATGGCATATGGATGGCCCAAAAATGGAGGATTGAAGGTTTTGAAAAAAAAGGTTTATATTTTTTATTATTATTATATTTATATTTATTATTATTATTATTATTATTATTATTTTGCTTTTGGCCCTTTAGCTTACATCATTATTGGGAAAAATTACTAAAAGGACCAAAATTTAAGTGCCTTCTTCTTTCTTCTTCTATTTCTCGTTTCACTGTTAGATATATTTTCTTTAATCCAATCCAAACAAAGAAAGTGAAGAAATTGAATCCCGTGCGAAAATGTGTGAACACTCGTACTTCAATATCCGTAGAAGAAAAAAAGAACAGAAAACAAATATGCTTGCTGTAATTTAATAAAAAAATGTATAAATATTCACTTTTGAAGATTGTTCTTCAAGTGATTCTCCTGTCAATATGTTTCGAATACCACCAGTAATGTATCTCCACTATTCTCCGATAGAATCGTGACTCGTGGGAATCGAGGAAAAGAGAGAATTCACTATTCTCCGATAGAATCGTGGCATGTGGGAATCGAGGGAAAGAGAGAATTCACTATTCTCCGATAGAATCGTGGCTTGTGAGAACCGAGGGAAAGAGAGAATTTCTTGAGAGAATGAGAGAGTTGAGACTAGAGAGGGAAAATAAGATTAAAAAAAAAAATCAATTTTCTTATCTCTTTCTTTATTTTACGATAAGTTAAGGGAAAGAGAGTTACCTCTCTCCCACTAACTACCAATAACTCCTCACATGGGGAGTTATTTATTTATGTATTATTATTAATATCAATTAAATCAAAATTTAATTTACATTAATTAAATAATATTTATAAATCTAATCTATTAAATTTTAATTAATTAAATATCAAATATTTAATTAATGATATATTTAAATCATATTTAAATATATTTTCCTCTCCTAACCTATAGTTTTAATATGCGTCTTATTCATATTAATTTTTTACCTATAATTTTAATATAAATCTAATGTTTATTATTTAAGATTTGAATCTTATTCAAATATTTTATTTTTCTCAAGTTTAATTTTGAATATAGTTCAAAATTAATTTTATAATATAATGTATCCATATACATTGTATTAATTGTATCATATACAATTATATTTTCCAAATCATAAATTCAAATTCACCCAAAACTTTAACAATTCTATTTTTCTACCCTTAATGAGTTAGCAGGGAGATCTAATGGACCTATAGATTAAAAGCACCAATGATACGAGATTAATTAATTAAACTCTTTAATTAAATTAATCAACATTCATTAACTGTGGGTAGCTCTACTAAAGACCCACACCTGCATTGTTTGCACTGCAGATATATTTCTGTATCCATAGATTTAATCGTTATTGGTATGTCAATCCTTTACTAGTAGTTCATAAGTACAACTGGGTCAAATTACCTACCCCTGTAATTACCTATAGTTCCGTAATTCCCACTGATCCTCTAATGAACAACCTATTTATGGTCCTACCATAAACAAAATCCCTCTCGGGCCAATCAAAGGGAAGAAGCCCCAGTGTTCAAAACTTGGTAGCATTTAAAGGAACAACTCGTTTACTTTCTCTAAAGACAAGAAGGTGTAAATTCTATCTCGTGTAGTTATGTTTCCAGCTCCCCACTCAGTTTTTTCCCCAAAATGGTAGGCATATTGAGTCGGTGAATTGGGCCACTCACACCAATACAAATCAAAGGACAGTCCCTCATAGGCAAGAGTTCATAGTTCACTCAGGATTGAGATTGAGTTACCTACAGTACCCTATGAAATATTAATCTTTTCAATCAACGGTATTATAGTGAAAGATTAATTATTTTGCGATCTAGTCTTATACAAACTCTTTGTATAGAATACCACCAATCGCAGTCTATTACATGAACAACTTGAATCAAATTGTTTATAACATTTACAACACTTGTTACATTTACAAAGTGGATCATATCAATAGTGTTTCCAGGATAAGGTACCTAACCTTATCTATATACTATAGACCTTTTAGGTTATTACTTGAACACGATTCAACTGTATATCTACCACACATTGTTCAAGTTATATTACATAACAATGGATCTTAGTTTATTGGATTAAGTTATGCAAGACTAATAAATGAATAAAATATCTCTTTATCTTATTAATAAATAATAATGTTACAAAATTACAAACTACGAGATTTATGACATAAATCCCAACAATCTCTCACTTGTTCTAAAGCTTTAGTGGGGTGTATAATAAAATAACTATTACAATACAATACAGTTAACAATACAATAAACTATGGCATATTGTCACATCTCCTCCCGAGCCTTATCACCCTGACCCGAAAGAGGATGTGAAGACAACCAACACCTCCCTTTTGTGATATCAACTTCCCGACTTCATCAACTTAATAGCTAGGTTAACAAACAAACATTATAACTCATTAATAATTATGAATGATTAAACATATTGTTTTTCATGTTTTAACCTAATTATCCTAATGACTTCCAGTTAACATGATCCGATTCCCGCCCTATGAGATAGTACCACTTCAAACCTCAGGTGGCTTTTTCCAGAACGACCCGCTTCTGCTACCTGGGGGAGAAAGAAAACAAGACATGGAAAATGTGAGCTATAAGCCCAGTGAGTGGTGCTTTTATCAGAAAATAAGTTTGACTTCAGAAATTCATTTTGGGAAAAATAATTCCAGAATCAAACAAGTATCACATAATAGAATGTAACCTCCCTAGTCGGTCAATTGGATATCCTTGGGATGATCATGTATTTTTCCTAGGTATTCTCTGTGAATAACCCACAATGGCTAAAGTGGAAACAATCTCTACACTCTATAACCCGCCAAATGTGCAGATGTCGACAATTCCTGTTAGACATACTTGGGCATACTGACATCCCAGCCAGATACCCTGACAATATCAGCCAAGCATCCATAAAGCATGCTAACAATATCTCAGATACAAATCCAGTTTCCAAATGCAATTACACACGCATTATGACAACAATACAACAACAATCAAGTCCATAAAAAACACATTTCCCGATCATGCCAATAATTCAAATATAACCTATATATATAATCACATATATACATAGAAATCAAACATACAAAAAGTAGAATAGCCACTCACAGTTCCTCCTGTTCTGTTCCTCAAGAATGCCCTTAACCTACTCCTGGTCCCGTTTCCTTGAATTCCTCTTGTTTCCGAAGAAATTCCAAATTAATCCATCATTCCTCCAATAATCCCAAATTATATACAAATAACCTTAAAAATTAAAATAACTAGCTTACCCACTTTAAAATAACAAAAAAATAGGCTTAACTTCTCCAAAACAGCCATTTAGAGGTTATTTTGGCAAGTTGAGGGCGCTGGGCAGCAGGTGGGCGTGTCTGTGTGCGCAGGTGAGCAAGGAGGCACGCTGATAGGCGATAACTCTCGCACAGGCAGCGTTGGGCGTCTGGGCATGCGCCTGACTGATCGTGTGCAAACTGGGCGATGCGCACGCAGAGGCATGCGCTAAGATGCGTCCGTACGTGCTGGCGTGCGTTCGTCCAGATGCACGTCTAGCAAGGCGCACGCGCTTGGGCTGGCGAAAACAAGCGACAAGGCAGCTGGGCGACAACCTATGCGATCAACTGAACCACCTTGCTATCAACGCAAATTCCTTCTTCTACAGAACTCCAAACGCAATGACAGTCCAGGACCTCTCACTACACTTCTTTCTGAGTAATTTACACCAATTTCACTCAAATGGCCCGAGTGACTTGTGAGAGTCCTTCGTCCTAAACATCCTATTTATAGGCATCCAAAGTCCTTCCAACTCAACACCTTCTACTTGGTTGCATGATCAAATGTTCCATTTTCATGCTGCTAATGCAACCCTTTGCCACATTGACACTGATGTGTCTTTCTTTCCCTTAACCAACACATATGTCCTCCCTTGCATGTCCTCTCAGGTGTCTACCTCAATTTTTATGAGATCTCAGACTTCCCCTAGTTAGCCACATGTCCGGACGAGCTGGTACTTCAGACTTGCTCTCCAAGTCTACTTTGTCAACGCATACACCACTTACCATGGTCGCAAGACTTAGCCATCGCATCCCTCTTTTGTGCCCATACTAACCTGAAGTCCATAGCACACCTTACTTCGTCGCATACCCCATTGGCGCATAAGTCCCTTTGGCCTAGATCACCGCATACTCCATCGCATGCTTTAATGCCTAACCCCCCTTGCACAATGCGCCCGTGAAGCCTATTATAACCTTCATTGAGCTAGTCATCGCATAGCCTTATCGCATGGGCTTTCCCTTGCCTTCCTATGTGCCTTCCTATGTGCCTTTCACAACTTAACTCTTATCAACATGGGTTTCCCATTGCGCTGACAGTGGAGTTACTATTCTCAATTTATATATATATTTGTATAGCAATGTCGAAAATAAATACTTCACCCTCAAATTTAAAATGTGGCAATGTCCTTATTGCCAAAAAAAATTAAAATAAGCCATGCGATGGTCATAGAATGCGTTGTAAAGAGAGTTTGAAAGAAAGCTAGTAAACCCCTAACTTCTAGAAATATTTCATGAGGTGACTATCTTAAGATTAAGTTGACTCTCGTATATACGAAAGGCATAGAAGCATATTTTTCATCATTGAAATCATACTTGACAAAGAAACAGAATGCGGTAAGCTACTAAATTTATCTATTTGTTAAATGATTGCGGTAATCAAGGAGGATGCAGTGATAAAATTTTGAAAAGTAAAATGCGATGTGATAGCGCAAAATTTGAAATAAAGATAAGGAAGAATACACCCCCAAATTCTGCGTTGTCGCCCGTATTGTGTATTAATGCATCCATCCTTAAGACGATCTTTGCTTCTGTGGATTGCGATGATGGAATGAGATCATTTGCTTCTTCTTGTAATATCTCCGCAATCCTGTGCCTTAATCCCTGTAAATAGACAAAGAGGGGGTCAAATGAATTAAAAACAAAACAACATTTTTTTTCTTGAGAAAGAAATTATAAGAATGAGTAAGATACAGATAGCTTGAATAAAAGTAAAGTGACGAAGGGATAAGAGTTCAAAAGTCATGTAAGAGGGTAGTTCGGATTTTTCAACTTTGTGGAGGCTGTTTCTGGCTGGAAATCTCCTCCGCAATATGCCTTGATCCATTGTCCATTAACTTTAAAATGTTTGACTACCATCCTCGGTGATCAGTTCCACTTCACCATGTGGAAATATTTCTTTGATGATGAAGGGACCGAACTAGCGTGATTTTAATTTTCCCGAGAAGAGCCACAATCTTGAATTGAAGAGTAAGATCTTTTGCCCGACTTGGAGGTTTCTAGCACATATGCGTTTGTCATGCCAGCGCTTGGTGCGCTCCTTATAAATCTTCGCATTTTTATATGCGTTGATCCTCCATTCTTCTAGCTCGACCAGTTGCATTTTTCGCGCTTCCCCTGCCTTATTCAAATTAAAATTTAGCTTCTTGACCGCCTACAATGCTTTATAATCCAACTCCAAAGGCAAATGATACGCTTTGCTAAATACCAACGCATAGGGGGACATACCAATTGGTGTTTTAAATGCGGTTCGGTATGCTCACAATGCACCATCAAGCTTCATTGCCCAATCTTTCCGCGAAGGTTTTACTACCTTTTCAAGTATCAACTTAATTTCTCGATTGGACACTTCAGCCTGGCCATTCGTTTGCGGATGGTACGCGGTGGCCATTTTGTGAAGAATATTGTACTTGTGCAGCAGCTCCTTGATATTGTGATTGACAAAGTGTGATCCTTCATCACTTATGATGACACGGGGAGTGTCAAAACGAGTGAAAATATTTCTTTTGAGGAACTGGGAGACTACCGCCGCATCACTTGCAGCACATGCTATTGCCTTTACCCACTTGGAGACATAATCGACGGCCAATAAAATATAGTGCTTGCCATGCGAAGGAGGGAATGGCCCCATGAAATCAATCCCCCATACGTCGAATAATTCCAGCTGCAAATAGTGTTCATTGGCATTGCGTTCTTCCATGAAATATTGTCGGTGCGTTGACACCGATCACATTTCATTGCATAGTCAGCAACATCCTTAAATAATGAAGGCCAAAAGAATCCACTTTGCAAAACTTTGGTTGCAGTGCATTGCCCTCCAAAGTGCCCTCCATATCGCGAATCGTGGCACTGTGACAATATGCGTTGTTGAGCAGTATTTGGTATGCATAATCGAATGATTTTATCTGCACCTCTTTTATACAGATTCGGCTTATCCTAATAATAATGTTTGCATTCATGCTTAAGCTTCTTCTGTTGATGGTAGGTGTAATCTTCAGAAAATTGTTCACAAACCAAATAATTAACGATGTCCACATACCAGGACAATTCTTCTATGTGGAACAGCTGCTCATCCGGGAACACGACACTCACCTTAGATTTGTTGCGGTCAACCTCGGGATTTCCAGTTTAGATAAGTGATCCGCAACTTGATTCTCTATCCTCTTCCGACCAATTATTTCGATATCAAATTCTTGAAGGAGGAGAACCCATCTGATCAGCCTCGGCTTTGCGTCCTTCTTTGTCATTAAATATTTAATTGTTGAGTGATCAGTGTGAATGAGTACCTTGGTTCCCAATAGATACGCCTTGAATTTCTCCAACGCAAAAATCACAGCCAGGAGTTCTTTCTCAATGGTGGCATAATTTATTTGAGCAGGGTTTAGAGTTTTACTCGCATATGCGATGGGATGCAAAATAGTTTTCTTCTTTTGCGCTAAGTCTTCCCCCATCGCATACCCACTTGCGTCGCACATGATTTCAAACGGCAGTGTCTAATCTTGCGCAATCAAGACGAGCACGATAATCAGTGCATCTTTTAAAACTCTGAATGCATTGAGGAAATTTTTGTCAAACTCAAATTTTCTATCAGCCTCTAACAACGCACTCAGTGGTCATGCTATCTTAGAAAAATCTTTAACGAATCCTCTATAGAATCCAGCATGCCCCAAGAAGCTTCGAACAACCTTTACGCTGGTTGGTAGCGGGAGTTTTTTAATTGCTTCAATCTTTGCTTTGTCCACCTCCAACCCTTCCTGGGAGACTTTGTATCCCAACACTATACCCTCTTTTACCATGAAATGACATTTTTTCCAATTGAACACTAGGTTCGTCTCTTCACATCTCTTTAGAATTTTCTCCAAATTGGCTAGGCAGACTTCATACATGTTCCCATAAACGGAGAAGTCATCCATAAATATTTCTACTGATTCCTCGAGATAATCTGAAAAGATTGCCATCATGCACCTTTGGAACGTGCTCGGCGCATTGCAAAGGCCAAACGACATGCGACGAAAAGCAAATGTCCCATATGGGCAGGTGAATGTGGTCTTGTCTTGGTCTTCAGAAGCTATCATGATTTGATTGTATCCGGCATACCCATCCAAGAAGCAGTAAAAAACATTCCCTACTAGTCTGTCTAGCATTTGATCAATAAATGGCAAAGGGAAGTGATCTTTCTTTGTAGCCGCATTCAACTTGCGGTAGTCCATGCATATGCGCCATCCAGTGATAGTCCTTTGCGGTATTAATTCATTGTTCTCATTTGGGACTACCGTCATTCCACCATTCTTCGACACACATTGCACGGGGCTGACCCACGTGCTATCTGCTATGGGATAGATAATGCCCACATCCAGCCACTTGATAATCTTCTTTTTGACGACCTCCTTCATCGCAGGGTTAAGTCTACGTTGATTTTCAATTATTACCTTGTGGTCGTCCTTAAGACGAATGTGGTGCATGCAGTATGCGGGGCTAATTCCTCTGATGTCAGCGAGCGTTCAGCCAATTTCTCACATATGTTTCTTGAGAATGCTCATCAACGCATTCTCTTGATCTTCATTGAGCGCAGAGGAAATTATCACTGGCAGCTTCTCATTCTACCCCATAAATGCGTACTTCAAATGAGTTGGTAGGGTCTTTAGTTCAAGTGTTGGTGGTTCCACCAGGGAAGGTTGCGTTGTTTTTCTTTTTTTTTTTGCTCTTCTCATTATGTTGCGTACTTCTTTGTTTGTTTTTGCTATGATCGCATTGCAGGCAGCTACGGATGCGTTGGCATCCTGTTCTTCATACTCTTCATCAGAATTTTCTTCTTAAATCAAATTCAATTCGTCATCAGAATCCTGCAGGTCTTCTTCATCCGGAAATTTCATGGCACAGATATATTAAATTTGAGCTTCTGTCCATTTATACTCAAAGTGATTTATCCCTTGTGCATATCAATTTGAGCACGACCCATTGATAGAAAAGGTCACCCTAAAATGATGGGCACATCTTTTTCGGCCTCATAGTCTAGAATGATGAAGTCAGCTGGCAAAATAAATTTATCAATCGTGATCAGCAAATCCTTCGCCTTACCTTCTGGATGAACCAGACATCTGTCAGCCAATTGGAGAGTCACTGATGTGGGCACAAGTTGCCCCACATTTAATTGTCTAAAATTGATAGTGGCATCAAATTTATGCTAGCCCCCAAGTCATACAGGGCTTGCCTAGTATAGAGTCCTCCTATGTAGCAAGGAATAGTGAAGCTCCCAAGATCGCTCATCTTTGGTGGGATAATAGATTTGGAACTTTGCGTTAATGACACCGTGGCAAATTTCCTAGCCCCTCTCTTCTTAGTTACCATGTCCTTCAGAAACTTGGTATAGGCAGGCAGTTCCTCAATCACTTCACTGAAAAGGATGTTAACATGTAATTGCTTTAACATAGGTAAGAAACGTTGGTACTGTACCTCTTCATTTTTCTTCTTCCTTAGTCTCTTCGGGAAGGGTGGTAACTGAACTTTCACGGTTCCCGTTTCATTTGATTTTGAGGTTGACGCAACCTCAGATTCTACTGCTTCATTTTCTCTTTCTTTTTCTTGCATTACCACAATCTCAGGCTCAGTTGTGATGGAAGTTGGTTTATTTTGCTCATTCTTTTCTCCCTCTACAATCTTTCCACTGCGCAATGTCACAACTTGACATTGTTTCTCACCTGAACCCCCTGGGTTGCGTGGAAGTTCGGTTGAACTTGGCAATGCCCCTTGCGGTCTAAACGATCACTCGACGTCTAAATGATCGCACACATTCTCTAAACGATCACTCAGCTTTTCTAAACTATCTCTTAGTGTGCTGAGTTTTCTAAACAATTGCTTACTAAATACTAGACGATCGCTTAGTAAAACCTACACGATTGTGTAGCTTTCTCTAAACTATAAGCATCCACTATACGATAGCCTTCTCCCACTTGCTTATCATTCTACACGATTATCTCTTTCCTCTTTCCTCTACCAATTCCAACAAAGACCACTCTTTGGATTCTCACTCCGAGAATACCAAGGGCTCTAAGTGGTGGTGTCGTCCCTACTCCTGCTTGTTCATGCGTTACCGTTAGTGTAGACAATTGTGCTGCTGGTAGCCGACTGTTTGCTGGATGATAAAGAACGTAGAGGTTTGCTTCCGTTGGGATGAGTTCGAAGTGAAGAGAGTCTTCAACTGGTGCGTATACTCAATCTCTTGTATTTTATTTATCAAAGTATGTCGTTAATTAGTGTAAAATTGCATACCTATTTATTAGAATATTTGTGTGGTAATTCAGTCACAATGAAATAGGAAAGATCTGAACACGCTCATGGATATGTATAAGAGTTCCTTCAATTGGTATTAGAGCTAGGTTCTGATATTCAAATTTCATTGATGCAACGAATTGCAATACATTCTTGGTGGATGCATATCTGCTCTGTTTAATTGTTAAATTATTGTGGATGTGCGGATTAATGGAGTTTTCTGGGATGTTTCCTCAGTTTTATTTAATTCTTTTTCATTTTCGGTTGAATTAAAAGGCCCGTGCATTTTTGGGCATTATTAATCGTTATCGAGTGTGTAATCAAAATCAGTTTGAGTCTTGAGTCGTTCGTGAAGAAGATCGAAGCAATGGTTTCTGTTCTTCGAGGTAGAAGACTATCAAGGGTTAATCGGGTCGTGTAGACGATGGGATAAGGGATCGCTGAGTATCGGATGCTCTGGTATTATTAAACGTGCGCGCACACTAGATGATCGTTCAACTTAATAAGCTTCTTTGCTTAGTAACTGACTAAACGATCGCTCAGCAACGCATAGTAAATCATTTACCTTTCGTCGCGTTAAGCGATCACCTAGACAATCAGGCTTTACAATTTCGTTGTCGTATAAGCGATCGTTTAGATTTTTTGCCTATTGTCTAGTGTGCAGTGTTTACCTTTGGCGTTTACTAAACGATGGATTTCTTCTAGTAGTTCAAGACCCGGCTTGCCTGTGAACCGATTTTCTCAACGGAAAATGTAATAGATAGAGTTATTTCATTCTGGTTTTTTGTATGGGTTCATCTTGGTCCATTAATCCTTGGTTTATTACATGCGATGTATGGTTTTTATATGTCGTATGGTATGCACATATAGTAAATCCCACCTTAGGTTATGCATTGGTCATGCATCATCTCTTTATTATAAATGCTAGTTATGTTATGTGATACATGAAAAGCATTGACATGCATCATCTTTATATTATAATTGTTATAGTATAAGGGTGAATGGAAAGCATGTTTACTTGGTTATTACACAACTTGTGGCAAAGGGTTATACCCAGGTAGAGGGAGTCGACTATGAGGAGACTTTCTTTCCTATTGCCATGCTAAAGCCGATCCGCATCCTTCTATCCATTGTAGCTTATTATAATTATGAGATCTGGAAAATGGACGTCAAGATGACCTTTCTTGAGGAGATCATTTACATGGTGCAACCCAAGGGATTCATAGCCCAAGGTCAAGAGTAAATGGTTTTCAAGCTGAATCAGTTCATTTACGGGCTGAAATAGGCATCTCAATCTTGGAACATACGGTTTTATACTGTGATCAAGTCGTATGGTTTTGACCAGAACGTTGATGAACCTTGTGTCTACAAGAAGATCATCAATTCTTCAGCAGTCTTTTTAGTGTTGTAAGTAAACGATATACTACTAATTGGGAGTGATGTAGGTCTACTGACTGCAGTTAAGAACTGGCTAGCGACCCAATTTCAAATGAAAGATTTGGGAGAGGCTCAATTTGTTTTGGGTATACAGATCTTTTAGGATCATAAGAACAAAGTGCTAGCATTGTCTCAGGTATCGTACATTGACAAGATGTTGCTCAAGTACTTGATGTAGGACCCCAAGAGGGGTCTATTGCCGTTTATGCATGGAGTCACTTTGTCTAAGGATATGTGTCCTAAGACGCCTCAAGAGGTTGAGAAGATGAGACGACTCTCATATGCGTATGTCGTTGGCAGTTTGATGTATGTGATGCTCTGAACTCATCCAGACACCTGCAATGCTGTGGGCATAGTCAGTAGGTATCAGTCTAAACCAGGCCATGGTCATTGGATTGTAGTGAAGAACATCCTCAAGTATTTTCGGAGAACAAGGGACTACATGCTCGTGTATGGATCTAGGGATTTGATCCTTACTGGATACACGGATTCTGACTTTCAGACCGATAAGGACTCTCACAAGTCCACATCAGGGTCAGTCTTTATACTTAACAGAGGAGCTGTAGTGTGGAAAAGCACTAAGCAGGGGTGCATCGCCGACTCCACTATGGAGGCGGAGTGCATAGCAGCTTGTGAAGCTGCTAAGGAGGCCGTTTGGTTCAAGAAGTTCTTGACAGAACTGGAAATTGTTCTAGATATGTCTAGGCCCATTACCCTCTATTGTGATAGGAGCCTAGGAGTCACAGGTGTGACAAACACATAGAGCGGAAGTATCATCTGATCCGGAGATAGTGCATCGGTGATCGTCACGAAGATTGCTTCGGAGCACAATATTGTTGACCCATTTACGAAAGCTCTCACGGCTACAGTGTTTGAGGTTCACCTTCAGAGCATGCGTCTACAAGATTGCCTGCGGCCTACTGAAAAAGAAATGTTGACGATAAGGTTCGATGTTGAAAAGTTCAGAGCATATTTGTTTGGTGTGGCAACAACAATCTACACAGACCACTCCGGTATTAAGTTTCTGATGGACAAAAAGGACGTATAACCCTGGCTGATTCACTAGGTACTGCTACTTTAAGAGTTTGATGTGAAAAACAAAGACAGAAAGCGGACTGAGAATCAGGTGGCTAACCATCTGTCTAGACTGGAAAGCAGAGAGATATATGAAAGATAAGTTGAAATCAGATATGCGTTCCCTGATGAACGCCTACATAAAATTGAAGACAAGGAACCTTGGTATGCATATGGTTAATTACTTAACCATAAAACAGTTTCCTGAGCACTTCAATGCACAACAGAAGAAATGACTTATACATGATAGAAAATTCTATTTTTGGGACGAACCGTTTCTCTACAAGCAAGGTCCTGACTTCATTATGTGTCGATGCGTTCCTGAAGTTACAACGCATCCTAGCTAAATGTTATGATTCTTCTTATGGGGGTCATTTCGGAGGACAAAAAACTGCTGCCAAAGTATTTCAATTTGGGTATTTCTAGCCCACCCTTTTTAAAGAAGTAAATGAGTATGGTCTGAAATGCGATCCTTGCCAACACACTGGAAATATCTCTTCGAAGGATGTAATGCCTCTGAACAACATATTGGAACAACATATTGATTTCATGGGACCTTTCCCTCTGTCTTGCAGACAACAGTACATCTTGTTAGTAGTTGATTATGTATTAAAGTGGGCCGAGGCTGTAGCTTGTGCCAAAAATGATGCGGCAACCATTTCAAAATTTCTAACCAGAAACATTTTCACGTGCTTTGGAATGCCTAAGCACTGATAAGTTGGAACAACTAAGGTTTTTAATGATAAATTCTCCTTATTTTTAGAAGAAACACATGAATTACTCAAACATTAGCAAACTCATGCAAAAGAAGTTTTATTACTAAATACTACGGCACTAATGCATTGAATTGCAGGATTTCAACGAAGCTAACGCATAATCAAGAAAGTTTCGTAGGGAGAGCTCTAACGCATGGACCATGCGTCGG